>NC_086061.1:10215146-10442646 GCF_947568885.1 Cydia strobilella
TGTGTCAGAATACTATAAATAGTAGGTATTGTTTTGTATTGAAACTCACATTTTAGAGGCTTTGACCTTCATTTCGAAATTGTCTTTTCCAATTCCGATAACCAATGAAATGTGCCAACAGTTTAGCAATGGCACATGGCATTATCATACGTATTGTAGACAACACGGTCAACACGTTTCGTTAGTCCTTGACTTTGTGAAATTGCGTGTTTCCGCGCATTATCGTTAATAAGTCGGATGATATGTGAAGCGTAACGTATTGTGTAGAACATGTTTACAGTGGAAAACTATTTCCGTATTGTCGAGATATTAACAACACGGTCAAAGTGCTAAAAATATGTGTATACGATCTTATTGCCCATAAGGTAGTGTGATATGGTAGATTGTTAACCAAGGGATGAAAGGCACTCATTTCTGCCGAGGTATTTTGGCGCTCGAACTGTGAGAGCGCCAATAGTCCGAGGCAGAAATTATGCCTTTCACCCGAGTTAAACACTACTTTTCATTTCGAATAGGAGGAAAGCAAAATGCATGTTTTTTTTTTAAATATGACTAAGTATACATTTTTATAGTATTTCTTGAGGGTACTTTCAATTAACAATTCAGACAAAAGCATCGTTTTTTATGGAATGGAGTCAAATATCAGAATGGAAATTGTATAACAAATCCATTTAAACTCAAATTTCAATCGCTTATCGTAAAAAAAACTTCGAACGTAAAATGCTCTAGTGCAGACACGTATCATTTTCTGCATACCTTTTAGAACAACAATGACGCTCTATCAGAGCATGAGAAATGAAATAGTTATTTGTTATACAAAGGTGCAAAGTTGTATTTTACCCGCGAGTGTTTCAACACACGAGAAGTAAAATACATTTGCACCCGTGTGTAATACAAAACTTTTCCCCTCACTATAGCGAGGAAAGTGCAACATCCACAGGCGTTAGATCATCTTCATCACTGGAATCACTAATTTTTTTACGATATTATAACAGAAAACACTAGAAATTCTGATTTTTACGTGAGTCTGTGAGAAGAACAGTAAAAATTTTGTTGACAATGTTGACATTTCTGTTCTGACGTATGAAATGTCAACGATGCGTTTTGAAATTGCATCTACTCAACTTGTGCGTTCAGAATTATATTTATATAAATAAAAAATCTAACGTTTCCTATGGAAATTTAAGGTTTATGACTTAAAATTATTAAATAAAGCTAAATTTGGTCTTTTTTATTAGATTCTCAAACCATTTATTTAATGATAATTAATATCGAACGAACCATTATTATGAGCGTTTTACGTTTTGTTATCTGTCAAGCTACTTAAACACGCTCCATCCAAGGTCAAATTACTTTCCCCACTAGTGGATAAAATGCGTTTTTCCCCGCTTGTTTTAAAGGATAAAAGACGGCTTTCCGAGCTAGTGAGGGGAAAAGGTTTTTTCTGGCACTGTCCGCCTATATGTTAATGGGAGTTAATGCGGGATAGGATGACTTCGACCTTATACTAGCGACCCGCCCCGGCTTCGCACGGGTTACACAAAAACTACAAATTATACACTAAAACCTTCCTCAAGAATTACTCTATTGATAGGTGAAAAACCGGGATCCCTTTGTTTGACATAATTGTTGAAAGTCGTGATGTAATGTTTGTCATATTATCATTAGTCATAATTCTGAAACCGTTAACTTTTCAGGATTTTCCTCAGGTTATCCTATAGATAGGTTAGGTTAGGTTTGTTTTATGACAATCCAGAAAAGTTACGCGTTTCTGAGAACAACCAAATTATGACTAATGAAAATGTGGACTGAAACAATACATTATGACTTAAAACTATATGGGAAACAATAGAGACGTGAAAACCGCATTAAAATCCGTTGCGTAGTTTTAAAGATCTAAGCATAGGTACAGACAGCGGAATAAGCGACGTTGTTTTATACTATTTAGTGAAGTAACGCAACACTTTTATGCACATATCCAATATCTGACACTATACCTTCGTCAAGTTGACATTTAGTAAAACGTGCGACCGACTATATTTGTAAGGCTTCGCCGCATTGACGAGCCCTGATATAGCCAGAGTGACATGTTAACATGTAAGGATTCATGCCCAAAAGAATAGCAGACGCCAACGGTGATCGACGATCGTAGAGCTGGCAGCTTTCTCGCACAAAGAATAAATACAGCGAGGAAATGCTGCCAGCATCTACGGCACCATGCCGCAGGGGAATAGTTTTTAGTTATTTATTATAACCTCCTAAGTCCCAGCTTTTTTTAAACGTCATAGTCATTTTTTTGCACATAATAAATATTTGCTGTCAGTCCTGAACAGACTATTTATAACTCTGGAGTCTGGACTGTCAGAATATTCCGCGCGAGTATTCAAATTTGAAAGCGGGGGGCATCTAAACATTTTTTACCGAAATATGTACTATCGGTGTTTATTACTATAGTAGTAGTAGTAGTAAAACTCTTTATTGTACAAAAATAAACATAAAACACGAGAAAAACGCATCATTTGTACAAAGGCGAACTTATCCCTTAAGGGATCTCTTCCAGTAAACCTTTGAGCAATTGAGGGAGAGTTGGAGAACGGTAGACATCAAAGCAAATCAAACGGCATAAAAGAAAATATTTAGTTTCCTAAAAGACAGGTAAACCTAAAGTAAACCTACAGTCTATAGCATGGGCATGGGATTTATGTAAAATAAAACAAATATATTAACAGTCATGTATAGTTATAATATATAATACATATAATACGTTCTATACGATATAATACATATGATAGTACTTTGCTTAATGCTGGGACTGAAGGGTGACTTTTATTATGTACAAAATTTGTTACCGCAGGACTTAGGAGGTTAAGATGTTTTATTTGTTTTTAGATTTTGTTTATGTTTTATTCAAAAATATCGGAAGGGCAACTGAAGTGAATATGTAATACCAATCGGAAGTTCCGACTTGACGGAACCGGAAACGGAGTTCCGTAAAATCCCTAATCTGTACCTATAGTTTGAAAGAATAAATTCGGATCTGTTATAAATTCATTACACTAGTGTCACTAAATAAGATAAACTAAATATTCTAATAAATCGATGCTCCAATGACTCTTATAAAGTTTTTGGCCCCCACATAACTCCCTAACCTTTTTGTCCAGGCGAGAATCATGTAGATTCGCCATCATTAGTGAGCCCGTTCGTGCATGCATATGATTTTATGAATAATATGCTGATAGTTCACGCACGACGGTATACATGTTCGTGATAGTACATCATCATCATCATATCAGCCAGAGGACGTCCACTGCTGGACATAGGCGTCCCCCAAAGAGTGCCACAATGCTGCGCCTTCCGGTACGTGGTCGCCACTCGAGAACCTTTCCGCCCCAACGGCCATCGGTTCTATGTGCAATGTGCCCCGCCCACTGCCACTTAAGTTTAGCGATTCGGAGGGCTACATCGGTTACTTTGGTTCTACTGCGGATGGCCTCATTTCTGATGCGATCACGCGTGATAATACTTTTTTTTTTAAGCCTACTAAGTGTCCCACTGCTGGGCAAAGGCCTCTCCCCTTGATTTCCACGACTCCCGATTTGGTGTTTCCTCCGGCCAGTTGTTCAGGAAGCTGTCCAGGTCATTAATTATATTAAGTACTAGCTGTGCCCGCGGCTTCGCCTGCGTGGAATTCGGTCTGTGTCAGTAAGCGGCTAATTCACCCCTAATTTATCTCCCTGTCCCCTGGAGACAGAACTTAAAAGTAAAGTTGACAGATGGATACGCTAGAGGACTGTAGTCCAGATAAAATATTTTACAATTAGGTACCTACCACCAAAGATAGATATAACTCCGTAATAGATGGATACAGTTTAAGGAAAAAACGTGCCTAGAAAACCACGAAAATTTGATTCTCGATCAGATGTCGCTACTACCTTTTGCCTATTCTCGTATAGAGGGCGTTGACGGTTTCGTTTGTTATTATTTAACAATTTTAACGCATATCAGTGAAAGAACATGGGTCAAAATAATAAAAATAATTAATGCAAATAAAAAAGATCATTTATCCATATTTAAATACATTTTATCGTATTTTAATAAATCTTCATTTTTAGTTTTAAAGTGTGTCGATAGATGGCAGTGAATTTACTGTGGTTACAAAATTTACTATGACAGTACCGCTCTATAATATTATATCCTCTTTGCTACCACTAAATAAAATTACACTCCAAAATGAATATTTTTTTGCCCTTATTCAAATTTTTGACGTGATTTAAACGGCATAGAGTAGTAGGTGTATATCGAACGATACAGTACCATTTTTGTATTTTTACGTCCTTGACTGTACCTATGCAAATCGGGTACACTACATAATTCCAAAATTTTTTATTCCGAATTTTAGAATGTCGAATTTTATCATTCCGATTTTTAAATGCTCGACCCATCAAAATTCCGACTGTCATAATTACGAATGATGAAAATCACGAAGATTTATATTTCCGAAAACCCAAAAAGCCGAATATTGTAAATTCCGAACTACATCCGACTATAACAATTCCGATGGTGGCAAACACCGAATTTAACATTTACGATTTTCAAAATCACGAATTCGGAGTTGCCCTTATTCCGAATTAACGTGATTCCTATTTTAAATATCCCAATTTTTAAATTTCCACTTTTCTGGCAACAGTTCGTTTTCTTGGGGGTCGCAGTTCTAACCTAACCTAACCCACTTTTCTAGCAACAGTTCGTTTTCTTGAGGGTCGCAATTCTAACCTAACCTAACCCACTTCTGGCAACAGTTCGTTTCCTTGGGGGTCGCAGTTCTAACCTAACCTAACCCACTTCTAGCAACAGTTCAGGTTCGCAGGTTCGCAGTTCTGTCTAATTTATTTATGCCGATTTTTTATGCCAAAAATATTTTATGCCGAATTTAACATGATGCGGCATGACAGGTACCCGTAATAATTACTAAAACGTGAGTCTTAGGATGCTCAGAATGAGGGGGATACGCGGGATGAACACGGCTTCTCCGGCGCCACACTCCGTCAGGATCTGCGCCTACATATGTATTACGTACGATGTATTTGGGATCATAATCGAACTCGCGCTGGCTTGCCGTTTCAGCCGAAAGCGAAGCGACCTGCCTGGCTAGAGCGCCACTGAGTCTCACCGTGGTTTTGGCCGCAATGCATTGCGAGACTTTCGCGAAAGATTCGATTTTTTTCGGGAAGGCATGGTAACGCGTTTGTCCCAAATCGTTTGACATTTACTGAAAAATGTTTTTTTTAAAGTACCCACCTTCGTGACCATTATTAAGAGGAAAGGGCACGGCCGCTTCTCCATGCAAACGCAGTCTCCATTTTTTTGGTTAAAAACTACCCTATGTTCTTCCACGGGACTCAAACTATCTCTATACCAAATTTTATCTAAATCGGTTTAGCGGCTTAAGCGTTCATATTTTTTGTGTTTTCACTCGGGAATGGTGTCATTTTGATATCATAAATGAATTCGGCATACCCGATTTATACAAAAACGATACCTAACTTGGCCTAGTAGCTAAAATGATATAGTTATCAAGATAAAGTTTTTAACCCCTTTTTCACCACCATTGGGGATGAATTTTTAAAAACACTCAAAGTAATTTTCTTGCTTTTTAATATAATAACGTTTTGCAAAGTTTTAAGTTCCTAGCTTAAAATAATATTTGCACCCCAAGACAAACTTTCATCCCCTTTTCAACCCCCTGAGGGGTTAAATTTCCAAAAACGTCAAAATTAGTTTTTTTGTAATCGTCTATCATAACTTTCTAAGAAGTTTCAAAGCATTTGTAATGGATTCAAACTTTCAACCCCCTTTTAACCCTGTTAGGGGACGAATTCTTGAAAACGCTAAAATCACATTTCCTGTATTATAATAATATGCCCATTATACAAAGTTTCAAGTAACGCACTAAAAAAAAAAAGATCTTCATACCATACAAACTTTCAACCTCTATTTCACCTCTTTAGGGGATGAATTTTCAAAAACGCTGAAATTAGTTTTCTTGTATTTCAATAATATATCTTCTTACGAAGTTTCAAATTGCTAGCTTAAAATAAATCTTGAACCCCATACAAACTTTCATCCCCTTTTTCACCCCCTTAGGGGTAAAATTTCTCAAATTTTTATAGCCTATAACCTGGCCGTGGATTTTTTCGACAGATTAGTAAAGTTTGCATCAAAATCCGTTCAGCCGTTTTCATTAGTTGCGCGGTCAAATAAACAGACAAACAGATAAACAGACAAACAGATAAACAGACAAAAATTCTAAAAACTGTTGGAATGTGTTCTGTTATCGATTCTAAGTATCCCCAGCCAATTTTTTTTCGAATATCTTCCATGTACAGACTTTCGACCCTCTTCCGCTTTATTATATGTATAGATTTTATTAGGATAATTTAATAAATAGGTAACAATAGATTTTCCTGGCTCTCTGTTCTTCAAAAGCGGATGGGAAGTAGTATTTTATCCACAAGACTTCACAAGAGTGCAAAGTAATTTGATGCCAATTTTGAGTTCTTTTCATGTTGGCTAGTGGGGTTGAGCTTTTAGAATAGAATAGAATATTTATTTGCTCGAATACGTAACAATCAGATCTTATAAAATAGTTGGACACAGTATTCAGTCGACACAACATCAACATGCAAAATATTTACATAATGGTACAATAAGGTACATTTATTAATTACTAACATGCAATCATTAAAACACTATCTTAATAAAACAATGTCAATGAAATTAAATTTAATAAAAAATGAGAGAATTATGGTACATTAGTCAAAAGTAAAATAAAATAAAATAAATTACATATGTCAAATAAAAAAAACTGTCATTTTAAATATTACGTTTTAATTTTTAAATAATCCTTAACACTATAAAAGCAATGTTCATGTAGCCATTCAGTTAATTTTATTTTAAATACGTTCCCTTTCAACATTCTCAGCTCTATAGGGAGGTTATTGTATATTACAACACACATATTAAAAGCATTTCTCCTATATATATCAGAGGTACAGGCTGGCTGGTATAGTAGATGTTGGTACTGAGCCCGGAGGTGTCTTGCGAATATTTCCTCGCGCTTTATAAAGTACTCCGGGTGGTTTATTGTAAAAATACATACTTTTAAAATGTACATACAGGCTAGGGGGAGAATGTGAAACTTTTGGAAAAGAGGTCTGCACGTGTCATCATATTTAACGCCACCCAATGCTCGTATACAATATTTCTGGACCATAATAGTGATAATAGGTATTGATGTTTGACGATGATGATGATTAGAGCCCTTACGTGTCCCACTGCTGGGAAAAATTGAAGCTTTTTGTTTGAGTCGATATGCACTTGATATCCGAATTCTGTAAAAACGCATTCGAATAAAACATATACACACAGACAAAAATCCTCACGATTTCAAACAAATATCGTGTTCAATACACCTCAAAATGTTATTTATTTATTTATTTTCTTTATTTAGGATTACTAACAGCATAGAGTAACTTATACTAGAGCGGTACTGTCATAGTAAATTTTGTAACCCCAGTAAATTCTCTGCCATCTGTCGACACACTTTAAAACTAAAAATGAAGATTTATAAAAATACGATAGAATGTATTTAAATATAGATAAATGATTTTTTTTATTTGCATTAATTATTTTTATGATTTTGACCCATGTTCTTTCACTGATACGCGTTAAAATTGTTAAATAACAAACGAAACCGTCAACGCCATCGACTGTAGGCCAAAACTAGTAGCGCCCTCTCAACGAGAATCAAATTTTCTTGATTTTCGAGGCACGTTTTTTCCTTAGACTGTATCTATCTATTAGGGAGTTATATCTATCTTTGCTAACAGATAATACATCTTACATGCTCTTAAATCTATATAACAATCATGACTGATGCTTATCTAATTATAGGTAACCACAACTTATATAAGTGTCTTGTACCTGTGAACAATAGTGAACATGCAGTAAACTTATGGCTATATGAAATTAGTACATTACATTAACTAAAATATTTACTATAAAAATATTTTATTAAGTATTACTTTAGAATTTTTAAGAAACTATGACTAACTAACTACTTTGGGACATCCAGTGAGCCAACATATTTCGTCACCTTTCTTTTAAACTAATGTAACGCAACTTAGGTAGTACGTAGGCGAACAACTCGCGAACGCGAAGTAAAGCGATGTGGCGCGGTGTGAATCAATCCTTTGATAACGTGGGCGATCTCGTTGCGAACGCGAAAGCCGCCGCGGCGTGCCGCGATGCTTCGCTTCGCGTTCGCGAGTTTGTTGAGTAAAAGGGGAAGGGTGTTGTCGTGTAGTGTTCCATTGTTTCCGGGACTTATCCTGTCGGCACGACACGACACGGCCATGACTCACCGGCGCCATGGTTTTATAACGCCGACATTTAACAACCAGTGAGGTGTTTTTCAATCATTTTAGAAATGTTTATTTTTTGTACAAAACAATGGATCCATTTGAGTATTTAAAGAATCGGTAACATCACTACTCAAAAGACGTTCGCTCCTTTGGACTGAAAATTGTGCCAATTGACACATTTAGTTGAGATCCATAAAGTTCAATAAGTATTTTATTTTCTCTCAATTTAAATTTTATTACGTTTAATATGTACCACCTACGTCAGTAAATTTGAACTAATCGAAAAACTAGTGACATAGTTTAATATTTTATTTTATTTCATATATTTTTTTAGTTTTACCGATAAACAATCATTGTTCCTTTTTAAAAACAGGACCCTATTACTAAGACCGCTGTCTGTCTCTCTGTCCGTCTGTCACCAGGCTGTATCTCATGCACCGTGATAGCTAGACAGTTAAAATTTTCACAGATGATGTATTTCTATTGCCGCTATAACAACAAATACTAAAAACAGAATAAAATAAATATTTAAGTGGGCTCCCATACAGCAAACGTGATTTTTTTGCCGTTTTTTGCGTAATGGTGCGAAGTGAGTGGTGGTGGTATCAAATAGTCGTGTCTACATAGATCGTAATGAGTACTTAGTCGTGACTATAATACAAAGTAAAGAACATCATTAAAACATCATTTTTCACAAACACATAGAACTAAAAAAACCGTAAGTACGAGTTCTGTACAAGTCAAATTTTTAGTGTTTGTTGTTATAGCGGCATCAGATATACATCATCTGTGAACATTTCAACTGTCTACTTATGACGGTTTATGAGATACAGCCTGGTGACAAACAGACGGACAGACAGACAGACGGACAGACGGACAGTGGAGTGTTAACTAGTAATAGGGTCCCGTTTTGATCTTTTGGGTACGGTACCCTAAAAAGCATAAGGTTGTAAGTGATATTTTTAGGGTTCCGTACCCAAAGGGTAAAAACGGGACCCTATTACTAAGACTCCGCTGTCCGTCTGTCCGTCTGTCCGTCTTTCCGTCTGTCACCAGGCTGTATTTCACAGATAATGTATTTCTGTTGCCGCTATAACAACGAATACTAAAAAGTGCGGAATACTAAAAATAAAAAGTGCGCGAGTCCGACTCGCACTTGGCCGGATTTTTATAATATTTTTTCAAGCGTCTTAGGACGTATCTGCACCGTGTATTGAATTGTATGTAAAAAATCTTCATGCAATTTATGCTTAAGAACAATAAGTTATTTACAAAAAGTTAAAGGTCACGGGCGTTTGAAGTCACAAAAACGTAAACGTTTTCCTTACATGGATGTTAACTACGGGAAGTAACCATTATAGCACACGCAGTAACTGTGACGTTTTCAACCAAAAGGTACCTAGTCGCTAGTCGATAAGGTTGATTTCAAATTGAAGCTATATGGAAGTAACGCCTTATTGACAACCGACAATAAGTGCCCTTTTGGTTGAGAATGGCACAACTGTTTATGTTGGGTAATATTGCGGTCAAGTTTAATATCATCCTCGTGTACTTATGTATGTTTATATCTTATGTGTGTATATTTTTAGGTAACGAGGTTTTCAGAAAAAAGTTAAAACTATCAGCTTTTGAGTTAATTCGACTTAGAAATACATTTATTACCAACCGATATAAAAAAAAACCGCGTTAAATTGAGTTTGTGTCAGTTTTGTGACGCATTTTCACATTTTTGTATCACAAAACTGACTCCCATATGTTATATAAAAAAAAATTTTTTCAAGATAGTAAATGGTATTTTTTTTCTGAAAATGCCCTTAATTAAGACTGTATTTAAACGGGTAATTAAAAAAAAAATTACAATTTAAAGACCAAACGTGCGTAGTAAGTACTTTTCTAATAAAATATGTTGCTTCAACACAAAATATCTGAGTGAATTTGCAAGCTAAAACTGATAAACTGACAAACACAGCGATATAAATAATATTGTCTTCGGTTACCGCGATAGTTACTCATGAAATAAAACTATGAAAACGGATTACGGATTTTTTTTTATCGCGTATATATATATATATATCTTTACTTGAAAAATAATTATAGTGTATAACTAGCCTTATGAACCGATTTTGCATGTACAACCAGCCTTAAAGTTTGTAGTCGTAGTTGTTCATTATTTTAGTATGTGGGTATTTTTGCACTTTGTAATTTTTCCTCAGTCACCCGTTGACCACGAACGCTGTAAAGAGTTCGAAACGTCGGGATGTATTATAAATTCCATATACGCGATATAATCCGTTTTCATAGTTTTATTTCATACAGCGATATAAGTAAATTTTCCCGAAAATTATTAAAATTATTTTGCCATACTTACGTCAGAATTTCCCCGGACATAGGATTTTTCGTCCATTGTCAGAGTTGAGGAGGCATTTCGCAACAGGGTTTTTAGAAACCTCAACAAATCACTAGAAGCTAGATAACAGCTAGCTTCAGCATAATATGGTGGCTTGTAGCTACAGCTGATTTAAGAAAATTTCGAGACCGAGAATGTCCGGGAGATGTCAGAATACCTATTCCATTTTTGCATGATAACCCTATTACATTGACATGAATGCAGTTGTTTGTTTAGGTGTGTCTAGTAGTCGTTCGTAACTATATCTACTGAAGTATGATAATGCATTAAATGTCTACTACTTCCAGTCCTTTCCTAGGCGATTGTATCGTGATGAATCAAGCAGTAATTCTCAATAATAATTGAAGTGTTTAGCAAATATATTATCAGAAGATTCATAAGATCAGTTCTCCATACAATTATAATTCCTTGCTTATACCCATGATTCCTTGCTTTTAAATTTTGTGTAAATTATCATAAAATACTTGTTTCGATACTTATAAGAATAATATAATAATAAGAATAATATAAGCCGAGAAGGACAAGTCCAGTAAGTACCTAGACTTGGCTCACGAGATAACCGCCATGTGGGATGTTGATTCGACGATCATTGTCCCGATAGTCGTTTCAGCGAACGGTCTCATAGCGAAGAGTCTCGACCAACACCTTGAGAGACTCTCGCTAGGTGGTTGGATCAAGGGTCAGATGCAGAAGGCGGTGATCTTGGACACGGCGCGGATAGTCCGCCGGTTCCTCTCTCTGCGGCCCTGACCACCGGCAGCTTGGGCCTTACCCCGCTGCCGGCGGCACCCTAGGTTAAGGTTTTTTATAATGTGTTTATATATTTTTTGTAATGTTTTGTAAGTGTTTTTGTCTTTTACTTTTATATGCATGTTATAAAACCCTAACCTAAGTAGTACTCAAAATAAATAAAGAAAAGAATAATATTGTATAATACCTACATATTGTAGTACCTATTGACTTGTCATTTTATATTATTAATAAATGATGATTATGATTAAGTATATGTATTTTGACATAAAAATGGAATCACTAAAATCGAATGACGGATAATTAAGGAACATTTTTAAACAACGAGTACATTTGTTATAAAGCTTTAATCAAGAAAGTCATGATTTAAAAATCAAAATTTAAAAATAAAAGTACCTGCCTACCCTTACAGCAGTTAAGGGGCTACCTGAGGTTTTCATCGATTTTTGACAAGTTTTGAATCGTATCTCCTACTTTTGCACTACATATATGTAGTGCAAAGGTGCAAATTCTATCTTTTATCTCCATTTTTGTCTACCGGATTGTGAAAAAAATGTATACTTATTTATTTATGATTGTTTTAAACATTGTCTAAAAAACCACTTTTTTCGTATCTCGATTGCTGTGAAAGATCTTACTTATACGAAATCTACATATTTGGGCTCGTCTTAGACGTCTCTAAAAATTTGTGTAAGGTTTTAATTTTAAACTAATTAACACAAAAGTTATGGCCAGAAAACCAGTTTTTTGGCCTAAAATTATTCAACTTTGATGCCAAATATTTCGAAAACAATGAACTTTGAAGTAAATATGGTATACTATTTTGCTAAAATCCGTTGCTGTTAATATGATAAGCTACAAAAAACATTAGAAAACTAAGGGATTCAAATCGAAGGTCATTGGGGGCATGAGATCCCCTTAAAACATAAAAGGGCGCAGTAAGTAACCCACCCGGTATATTAAATTTATACTTACAGTTTATAATATAAAACCACAAAAACTATAATCGTCTTCCTTACAAGGATACCATAGAAGTACAGGAAGTAAAACGCAATAATATTAAAACGCCGTAACTGTCAATTGTGACATTTTCAACCAAAAGGTACCAGATTGTCGCTTGTCAATAAGGTTGATTTCAAATTGAAGCTGTATGGAAATAGCGCCTTATTGACAACCGACAATAAGTACCCTTTTGATTGAAAATGGCACGATTAAACTGGCTTCCCTTACGACATTATGCTTGTATTGGAAGTGTAAGGGCGTATATGCGTTCGATGAATATTTAGCAAGTTAAGTGAATAATGATGAGTTGCGATGCGACTAAGTAATAAATATTTTAAAATAACCGTATCGAAAGGTTATTTATAAATGTTTTTATTATATTATAAAGATATGCATTATTTTTGTAATAATAACTTTGAGAATGTGTATGGTGTTACCGTATAGGCGAGAGCATATAGGCATAGAGCGTTTTTAATTATTTTACCTAACATATATTCTGTTTCAATAATATTTATTCCCATTACAAGTTTCAGCTTTTTAGTACTAAAGAATTAAAGCTATAAACTTCATCTAGAACATACAGACAGACAGACAGGTTGGTAAGGCGATACAACAATCACAATTTTTTTTGTCATGAAGTAGAGTTATTCAACGTACGATTTCCAGTCATGCTTCAGTAGGTAACGTTAGTTTAAAGGGGCCCACTGACTACCAGTCCACCGGACGATATCAGCCTGTCAGTTGTTCGGAACTGTCAAATTTTTGTTCTAACTGACAGGTCGATATCGTCCGGCGGACTGATAGTCAGCGGCCCCTTTAAGGAGCCCAAATTTGACAGTTCCGAACAACTGACAGGCCGATATCGTCATTATAATCCGGCGGACTGATAGTCAGCGGGCCCCTTTAAACTACAAGCAAATTTTAAGAGCACAACGATCATAAGTAATAAACACTTATAAGTAATCTCCATACTTATGAACTTTCGCGTCAAATTATAACACATACGTCATTTAATTTTAAACCATTTTAAACTGCAAACTACTTATTTTAAGTATTCTCTTATTTGCCATTACAATGACGAAGGTCGTATGTGCCCGAAACCCGTCGTTATTAACACTCACATATGACGTTATTCTAAATACATATATACTGTAAGGTATTCCCGTATTGAGCGACGCGTGGCAGAAGGTCGTATGTTGTCACATATAATATGGCGCTTGTGACGTTTTGGGTGTGAAGATATGTGCGCACGCGATGCGTCATGCACGATCAAGTTGCAGGGTTGGCGGTAAGGAAATTAGAAATGGGAGAGTAAAAATTTTTCAGAGAAAATAAGCCAATTTCGCCTTTCCATCCAACGGAGTTTCGTTCTCATTTTAAAACGACGGGTTGAATTGTAATGAAACTTTGCACATACAATGACATGAAGTATATCTATGCCTGTAATACGTTTATATAGCTCCAGCTTGTAAAACAAACGAAATAGAGCAAAAACAAGTTTTGTATAAAAAACTTAAATTCGCTGTATTTTTTTAACTATGGTATCTGAAGCTATATAAACTAATTACAGACATAAATATACCTTATCCTATTGTAAGTACAAAGTTTCAGAGCAAACTAGCTAGTCGTTTTAAAATGAGAGCGGAACTACGTTTGTATGGAGAACCGAGCTTGTCGGAGACCCTTAACCAGACTAAGCTTCTAAAACTCTGAAACACAGTTTTCTCATAATGTTTCATTCACCGAACAACTGGTAAAATTAAATTAATCATATTATAAGCATTTTATTCCTAATCACTTCTAAAAAATACAGGAGTGACTAGACAGAAATCGAACCAAGGCCTCTAATACGAAAACTGCACGTCTTGCCACTAAGCTATTAAAAATTTCACTCGAGAACAATAAAAATCACTCACTCACTATAGAAAATATAGAAATAAGTACAAAATTACCCATTTTTTTAGGTGTCTAAGAACTAGCATTTAAAATTCTAAACCATTTCAACCCTAACAGACTTCACACTCCACTTGCGCGTGCGCAAATTGATAGCTCCACGTTATTCCGTCTCTCTCTAACTTGTGTTTACTATAAATAGCCGTCTCTTTCGCACCTAACTGTGGACGGCTAACAGTTAGACCGTGCCGTGATCGATGTTTACTAGCCACTACAGTAGGGAGTGTAGAAACAGTATGGCAAGTTTCAGTTTCCTGTAATCCTACTATTTGCGTCCTTTCTGTGAGATCTATATGGCAGATAATTCTGTCACGTATGCCTAGAAGTATCCGGTAGACCATCTGCCATCATTAAATATGTATTCCAAAAAGATGTATCGGTACACGACATTATTGCCGACACATTAAGGTAGTGGCACCTTTGGCACTTTGTCCGTGTCGATATTTAATACCCTGACTGTGCTTAATGAACGTTAGTAAACTATCGTTTAATATGACAAAGTCTCATAGGAGTTTTGTATTAAAGATTGTCTATTTATTTATTATGTGTGATAAAGGTTAGATTTTCTCCAAACTTGTGGTAACCGTCCTTCTGTTTTCCACCCAAAAGCCACTATTGTCCCTTGGACAACAGGACAGACTGTGATTCTGTCCAAGGGACAATAGTGGCATAGCTGTTTAGAAGAAATTGTGTATCACATTGTACTAACAAGCTTATTAGTAGATGGCCCATTATGGAAAGGGCATGTTTTTTATTTAAATACCATAAAAATTGGGTTTCAAGAGTTGTCTAGGAGAACGTAACCAAAGCTACGAGTGTTCAAAAGTTGGAGTGACAAGAAGAAATTTAAACACTCATACTATTAATATTATGATTATAATATTAGTATTAATTTTAAGTTTTTTTTTTTATGTATTGTACTTTATTAGCCGGTAATTAAATACCTATTAAGTAACTAACAAAAAAAACATATCAAATTAATTTTGTATCAAGCAGAAACGTCTGCGAACGATGCTTTTAAGCTTAGAAATAAATTAAATGTAATAAATTTAATTAAATAAATTAATTAACTCACTGTCTTGGGTGGGACTTGAACCTACAACCACTGGATCACTAGTACAGTGCTCTACCATCTGAGCCACCAAGACCGTACCCAATGCAGCGAATATTTCCACCATATATGAGCCACTAGGGAGGCTCTAGCCGCTAGATGTCGCTAGAGTCTAGCGACATCGACCGTAAGACTGTTAATGTTAACACTTCTTTACTCTCATACTGTTTCCAGTCTGTGTGCTACATAATTTATAGATATTGCCATTTGGCATCGCTAGGTGTTTTTACCACGTTTTACTGTGTTAGGTGTTTTTGCAGGAGATATGTTGGCTTTTTGCCAGTCTTGTAATAAGTTGATGTTGAGCATGATTGAATGCTTGATTGACAAGCAAGCATAGAAGAATACCTTCTCAAAAATAGCTACAAATATTGAGTTCTAGGTTTCGGAAACTGACTGAATTTTCGTCAATAATTTACAATCTGCACTTTTCCATAAAAGTGGTGATAGAATGTATAAATAGTAAGTTTGGTTATAGTAGGTATACTCACCCCAATCGACTAAGGCGACATCTTTATACGATTTGTCAGTTATCATGTGTGAGATAATGTGTCCAATTAGCCGCCTGGCGGTGTTACTAAAGTCAAGCACAGAGCCGATAAAAGAAATTCAAAATTTTAATTTCAATACCTAATTTATTAAGTAGTGACATAAAAAATACATATTTAGCAACATTCAAAACATTACATTACAACTATCATAAAAATAATTCACTAAGTTACTACAGTGAGTTGTATACCCTCCATCTCCACCTATGACTGGGAAAACACACCTACCTTCTTCTATTCCTCTCAACAGAAAGTTTCCAGAAAATATATAGACTTAGGGCCACTTGCACCAATCCAGGGTTAGCCACTAACTCGGAGTTAACCGTTAACACAGCGTAAATTGTACTGGTAACTCCGGGTTTAACCAGTTAACGCAGAGCTTGTGGCTAACCCCGGATGGCGCAAGTGGGCCTTAATAACTGCTTAACTTAAGTTAGCCCTTTGACTCGACCTATCTCCACTGACGCATCTACTAATCTCCGGGCAGGCTTTGTTAAAGGTTTACAGGCTACTACAATTCTACAATTTTCCTCGCCACGACACCGTCACGGCTGAGAGGCGACCCCATGACGACCTTGACGAGAGTTTCCTGCTTGCCAGTTAAAGATGGCCAAAATTATAAGTATGAGTAGGAGTGCCGCAAGGAGCTATAATGGGACCTGTTTTCTTTATTATATTCGTATTTAGTCCTGGATAATTTTAACAGTGTAGTAGTCTCGATCGCTGGGCAATCTGACGCGAATTTAGAGTCGCCGAGATGAAAGAAAAAATTACCAACTGTCACGATGACATTCATATCTTTTTCGCGCGCCATATAACGCACATGTCGCTTTATGAACAATTTATGTTTTATTGAGTAATTCTTAGTTTTCCCGTAATAATCAATGCAGTTATACCTAAAAAGACGATATGCGGTGCAAAGTGCACATGGAAAGTGAAAGTTATAAAATATCGGAACGTAAGTACATTATCATCAGGAGATAATTGAAGCAGTCTTCATTTTCCAAATTCTTGCTACTATAAGGTGCTAAAAGTGTTCCCGTGAGGAAACTTGGAGGTGTGATACAATAGTTTATGTACTTATCCTCCCTTTATTATAAAATACCTATACAATTTTGTATCTAGTTCTTATACATTCTCGTGTGACGAGTTTGTCTATGTCCTTGTGGGACATTGTTTAAGGGTTGACTTGAAAATACCCATATGTCGCGTGGCGACATGGTGTTATATTATCTTTGTCCGTGGGACATTCTGGGAGATGTTGGCTTAAAAATATCCACATGTCGCGTGGCGACATTGTGCCTCGTTCGTGGAACGAGGGTCAGATCTTTTTAAAATGACTTCAATTACTATGCTCATTGCATAGCAAGAAGCCCTTCGTCCGTGGGACAAGTAAGAGAACCGAATATTCAATAATAAAATGGAATTAAATATATGACCAGAAACACGTCATCCGTGGGATGATAATACACGAAATGTCTTTTAATAGCTAATTAATTTCTTATAATGACATTAGCAGCTGAGATTGACCTAACAAGAAACCCAAATATCTGGATCAAATTTAGCGCATCTTGTCACAGTCATGGACGGGGTCCTGTGTCGTGTACATAAATATCAACTAGCTTATTCTAGTATTGTATGCTAATTAAGTGCTGACTTATTGTTTACAAATAATAACATTATTCTGGAAGCTGCTGGAATAAAATATTTGGATTAAGGTCTGTACCAAACACTTATAATATATGCTGAACCCTTTTGAGGCATGTCATTTTTATTATTCCTTTGCTAATCAAAAATTCTGTAGCCTTATCCAGAAGAGAGGCAGTCAGTAAATAAATAAGTGACTCAGTAGTGCACTTCATAGTCTTCATACCTACTCATATTATACTAATATGCAAAAGAATGCTATCAGCCTTTATAAGGACAAGATCCAGACAGCTGCCTTATTATGAAGATCAAATCTGGGGGTTCATGGCATATACTATTTTCATTAACACTTCTTACAAGCTTCCTATAGCTTAAGCTTGTTTCATAAATTTCATAATATCATATTGTTAGAACGGAATTTTTTTCCTTTTGCAGGCAGTTTGGTAAATTGCCATACATGTTGACTAATACATTCCTTCTAATATCATAAGGAAAAATAACCCTTTAAGGGTTACTCAATTCAATTCAATTATAAATATAAATACTAATTTATTTTAGCCACTCTCACAAGAAATATAAATATCACAACAAATTATGATAATATTTCTTATTCTTATTCTTGATATGTTCCCGGATAGCCCAGTCAGTTGTGCATTAAAATTTTTAGGTTCTCAAAGCCCAATTGCCTTTGATGAAAATAATCGAACATGACATAATTTCCATTTCCTTCAGAAATATGAATTATATATTGAATTAAATCAAGAGTTTATTCCTCCTTCAAATTACAGATAATGAACAGTAAGTTGTATAAAATACAAAACTGTAGGTCAACAAGGGTACTTACAATACCAAAGACTATACATAGAAAATTTTAATCAGTCAGCCATTGGATGGATGTCTAATATCAATAAATTATAAATTCTGAGCAAGTCCAAAGCTCCAAACTCTCATTTATTTAAATTATTTACCAAACTTTGGGCCTTTTATAAAGGCAAGGCAAATTGTGGCAACATTTTTCCTACAATTGCTTGGAACCCTTTCACAAAATGGTAGGGTTCAATTTAGCACGAGCTCAGATTTCGATACATTTGTGATAAGGAAATAGAAATTTAATGGATATGTAAGTAATATTAAATAGGTAGGTAGGTTATATAAGTAGGTAGGTAGGTAGATAATAATGTAGGTTTATAGGTATTATGCAATAGTCATATCACATTTCCCAACATTTAAACATTAGTGTCCCCGTTACCTGGTATTGTTTGGTTTTGAAGGGTCTACTAACTTTAAGCCTAAGACATTAAATAAAACAACATTATTAGTTAGGTATGTACTAGAAAGATTCTTATCCAAAGTGTTCGAATGTTTGATACCTCTTGGTACTGTAAAATTACTTTAAACGGTTGGGGGATGATGATGATGATGGACCTGATGAAGACAATTATCGATAATAGAGCTGAGATGGAAAAAAGAATTGGATTCCAAAAAGAAAAATATGCTTTATGCCATAATGAGCAATTCCTATATATTTTTATTTTATTTGTAATGATATAATTAATCAATTATATTTATATAATCAGTAGTGAATTGAAATAATTTCACAAATACAATAAAATTCACAACAGATCATATTGTTGCATTTCATTTATATCGTTTTTTATATACTTTCTGTATGAATATGTTCAGTATAGATCAAACAGAAGTTGGAAAGACCTTTTAGCAGTAAGACTGTCCAAACTGATCTATGAAGTTATTTGTGGCATTTAACAGAGCATTTGAGACAAACTTTCTGTTCATAATAACTCATAATTATGATATGTAATGAGAATAGTCATTTTCTGTTTTTCATTGTATTTCGGATTCTCAAGGCTAATGCTTATGTTGTAATTGATTCATGGTTTTTATTATGGAATTATGCAGGAAACGCCACAGACCGATCCACATACATATGTGGTGGTAATTTCACACATTTTCAATATAATAAGAATTTATATTATCTGAACCAAATTATAGGTTGTTTCGGTTCAAATTGCTTACTTACTAACTCATTTAGAATCTTTTGTCAGATTCAGTAGGTAGTGGTTGAGAAATACTAGAACAAATAATTGAAAGATATGATTCTTTATCTCTAACAGCATCACCTTTTTATATTCCTAGATGTATATAGACATTAAATAAAATATATTAAAAGACAATGTGGAACTTGTTTTAGATAGGGAAGCAATTTAGAATATTTTAAGTGTAGGATGTATTATTTATATTACCCCTTATAGCATAGTAAGTGACTATTACTTACTTAGCTTAGTTAAGTGGTTTCTTAACAACTTTTTAAATAAGGGTGCTTAAATCCCTTCCAACATAAACTATCTAATGTTTAATCACCATGTACATTTATTAGTACTATTGTTGAAAGTTGTTTAAACAACTCCGAGCATGTCCTAATCTCCCAAGATACACCAGGTCTGGGAAAAGAAGAGTGGTATTCAGACTTTAAAATATGGACATGATACAATCTATTACGCTTAATTGCGTGAATGTGAAGCAATGAGTGTCTTCTTAAGGGTGTATGTTACAAATAATAAATCAACTTGAGATTTTGAAAGTAAAATTACAGTCTTAGATATTTCATGTTTCAACAAATAATACAGTTCCTTTTATTTTTATGTTTATTTAAAACAGCAATACTCTTTAAAATCTTTAGAGAAGAAAAATTAATAATAAAGACTGCCACGCCACGTTTTTCCTTTACTGGGTGATGCCCCGAAAATATGACTGTCTAGACTCAATTTATTATTGTTTATGAATAAATAAATGAAATGAAATATGTATTTATTGGAATAAACAAATATAATATAAGAGAAAACTATAGCATCATAATGTCTTAAAACCTTGTCTGATGTGTCTTAGACAAGCAACAAGAATATAAAGGGTAGATAAATAGTAACGAATAAATATCTTTTATCTTTATCTTTGACAGTTCTCATGTCTTCTTTCTTTTATGGAGGCTTTATATTTATATACCGCAATATAGGTACATTATTACATATTTTCTTTACATTTTCTAATTATGATGTCTCACATTGGTCAAGATAAAGATCATAGTATATGGGTAGGTCTCACCAGTGAACATAATGTTTTAAGCATAAAGGGATGCTCCAGATAACTACTCTGTTACTGTCTGCTGCTCTTGTTAGATATGAATTATCTTTACATCAAAACTCAAAACTCTTATCTTTACATGTTCAAAACTTTGAACGCAGTAAATAAATCTCTGATTCTCAGAGTATTTACCCATTAAAGTAGTATAAGTTCAAAACCTAATTTTATTATTGGTAATTCTCATGTAATTGGTCGGAGAATTTTTTAAAATTTCTCTGCTTTTTGCCAGGAAACTCAAAAGCCGATTTTGATATTTTGAGATTTCTCATAGCGACTTGTTTATTTAGCCTTAATTTTAGTTTTTTTATGGAATATAGAGATAGGTATAGGTTTCCATGATAGATAATATATAGATATACATATTCTTGCCAAAAATACAAGTGCTTGTTTTTGGGTAGATTTTTGAGACATTTATTTTTACAAATTATTTAATTATCTTCTCTAAACATCTACACTGTTAAAATTATCCAGGACTAAATACGAATATAATGATAGGATTAAACGAACTTACCTGAAGTGAAGTTCAATCCTGATTATATGAAGTATTTAGTCCTGGATAAGGGGTATCCCCACCCTCCTCGAGTAACCATGAATCCATGGTTACTTCCCATTTAGTGCATGAATACTCTAAACTATATGAATGTCATCGTGACAGTTGGTAATTTTTTCTTTCATCTCGGCGACTCTAAATTCGCGTCAGATTGGCCAGCGATCGAGACTACTACACTGTTAAAATTATCCAGGACTAAATACTTCATATAATCAGGATTGAACTTCACTTCAGGTAAGTTCGTTTAATCCTATTATAATTTTACAAACACGACAAAATTAAGACAAAGATTTTTAGAAAACTGTGACGTCATTGACTGGAGTTTCCTGCTTGCCCGTTAAATATGGCCAAATATTAAGTGATAGGAGTGCCGCATGGAGCTATATTGGGACTTGGTTATATTTTGCTAAGCATTTTTATGTTACCTACTGGAGAAAATATTTTTTACGATCTTGTTAATTCGCTTGGATAGAAAAAAAAAACTGAAACCGAATTAATTTCATTATTACCGAATAGTCAATAGGGGATATTACTGCAATGTTCTGCCACCAGTGCAGCACTAGCCTTTATAGTAAACCATAGAGTAACTTATACATACTGTACCTTTAACAGGTTTTTGACAAGTTTTCAGACATAATAAAATATGACATTGATGCATCATGGCGGTTTGTTTACAGAGGACCTGGAATTTCGCTATCTCTTTATCGTTCGAATATGCAAGTGACGGAATTGTGAGATAACGAAATTTCGATTTTCTTGTTTCGCGATAGATTGTGGTAGTGGCGCCACCTACGCAGTTTCGAGTCATATTCCCTATTATCTTTAAGCGTTAGGTTAATAAGAAGTGAAAGAAAATTATTCTAGTATACAGATACTAGAATAATTTTAAAACTAACACAGGACTTAATCGCGTACAAAATTACGTTAATTTATGGCCTGACGTTTCGAAAGTGACGTTACGTTCGTGGTCACAGGAAGACTGGCGAGCAAATTATGAGTGAAAATCGTGTTAGTTTAAATCAGTAAATCATAATATTCAGTGACAGTTTACATGGCTCTACATGGCACGGGACATCGCGTGACGAAACGAGTAAGTAACTCGCTTCTTTACTCGACTGCTCCATTTTAGGAGAGGAGAGTAATGTTTTAAACTACGTTACAAAACGGGAACCACTTTCCTGTTTTTAAAACGGGTATACTTACTAGGGGGAAATATGTGTGTCATTTTCACCCAAAAGGGTACTTATTGTCGCTTGTCAGTAAGGCGCTATTTCCATATAGCTTCAATTAGAAATCAACCTTATCGACAAGTGACAATGTGGTACTTGTCTCGGGCGACGCCGCTTGACACGATTGTACAATTATTATTCATAACGACGGGACTTAATCGGGTAAAATAAGATTTAAATATACCTCCGACGTTTCGAGGACGGCGTTGTCCTCGTGGTCGGGGTGGTACGATTGTACCATTTGTACCTTGTACCCTATGTACCTTGGTTCTTTTAAACTAAACTGGTCTAATACTAATACTGTAACTACCCGACTAAGTCTTGGCTACCCCCCAATAAGGAAGGGGGAGAGGCGGCTCCGGCAGTCCATACTAAATACACTTACTTCCCCTACTAGGTAGGTAACTAACTAATCAGCTTACGCCGCAAAAAATGCGTTGCATAGTAAAGTTGCCAACATTTTTTCCGGTGTACGAGTGGGATATAGCTATACAATAGTACATTATGCAGCGTGGGGGGTGTGTAATTTTGCAAATGAGGTCTTTAGATGCACGACAGCCGCAGGCACTAAATTAAAGACTCGAATTTGCAATATTCTTATCCCCGGAGTTACACACAATGTTTTTCATCACACTTGCCAAAAAGAAAACTAAATTTGAAGCGAAATCATTCTCAAATACGGTGACATTTACATATACATTTTTTATTACATAAGTCCGCCTTTGTACATTGTATATATTTTTGTTCTTTGATTGTGTTTGTAATCTGTCTTATGAACAATAAAGTGTTTACATACATACATACAAACATACATACATTTCAAACATCCGTCTGCCATTTTTAAATTTTTTGCCAGTTTAGGCATTGAAGACCCATCGGAATTCAGCCACAATTGAAAATTGTGTCAAAATATTTTTAACTGCTATTAAATTTATCAAATTAAATATTTTTAAACAAAAACAAAAATATTAAGTTATAAACGTCAGTATTTTTTTACAATTAAATTTCATTGATATCTAGTTAATTCAGAAAACGAATAAGTAACATAATTTAGAAAAAACTGTAACTCACGAGTGAGTTATAGCTTTTTTTTCACAATCCATAACTACAACATAGGGCTTTGTCCTTCAGTACACCTGCATGAAATAAGAATATTGCAAATTCGAGTCTTTAATGCACGACATCCGCAGTTGCACAATGTACTATTACTTTTATATTCATATTATAAATAACCTAACCCGAGATGTGAAATGAATAAATGAGATAATAATCTTTTGTATAACTGCTGTCTCGCTCACAGCATGAGTGTAATAATAACCGCGTTATTTCGCAAATAAATGCCAACATTCATACATCACAAGGTGCGATGCCTCATTGATCTTCATTCATCATTGAACGTGACCTGCGCGCTGCGTGTGCGCACCTGCCCTGTGAAGGTCGCGAGTTCGGTTCCCGGAACGGTGATGAGGCAAAAAAAACCGGCCAAGTGCGAGTCGGACTCGCGCACGAGGGGTTCCGTACCGTTACGCAAAAAACGGCAAAAAAATCACGTTTCTTATGGGATATCTTATGGGACTTCAATATTTATTTTATTCTGTTTTTAGTATTTGTTGTTATAGCAGCATCAGTAATACATCATCTGTGAAAAATTTCAACTGTCTAGCTATCACGGTTCATGAGATACAGCCTGGTGACAGACGGACAAACAGACAGACAGACGGACGCACAGCGGAGTCTTAGTAATAGGGTCCCGTTTTTACCCTTTGGGTACGGAACCCTAAAAAAACGATCAAATACGAGTTTGTCTACAGCAAAGGTCATAATACTTTTTAGGGTTCTATACCCAAAGGGTAAAAACGGGACCCTATTACTAAGACTCCGCTGTCGTCTGTCTGTCCGTCCGTCTGTCACCAGGCGTCCGTCTGTCCCATGAACCGTGATAGCTAGCTAGGAGACATTTTCACAGATGATGTATTTCTATTGCCGCTATAACAACAAATACTAAAAACAGAATAAAATAAATATTAAAGTGGGGCTCCCATACAACAAACGTGATTTATTGCCATTGTACCACCAACTTGCATTTTTGATTTTGTAATTTTTCGTATTATTTCCACTCAGAATTACGAGCTTGTTCAATCCTAAAGCGGACAAAAAAGGGTCCTCAAAATTCATATTTTTTTTTGTTTGTCAGTTTTAATAATAACACAGGGGGAGAGTAGCCGCCTAATTTTGAGAATTATAAATTATTTATTATTATTCGTCCACAAGGAACCCTAAAAACAAATTCTTGGCTTTCCAAGATAGCCTCACACTGTGTAAAAGGTCTTACACTGAGTAAAAGTAAAAAAGGTTACTTTAGCATTATGTTTTAAAATTGTTTGCGATGAAGGCACAAATACCTGGCAACTTGTAAGCGACGAAAATACATACCTACCTACAGTATTTCAAAAAAGTATTTATATTTGTCATTAAAGTATTGAATACACACAAACAATGAATATCTTATAAATACCGTCTTAAAAACAAGTTTCAAATAACTATTTAATAAGCGTCGGTAATGTCACTCAATACGTTTTATTTTAAAATTAATATTTTTTTTAATTAAAATTATTTATTTTCGTAAAATATATTTAAAATTTGCCTGTGTTGGGCACAAGAAGAAAATTTCAAGTACTAAGTTACTAGTTTAAGTAAGTTACTTGGTATCCATGGGGTCCCAGCGCGCACATGTTGTTTGCAGAAATCGCGAAGCGTCTGGTTGACGTAACTGGTGACCGAAGAGCTGGCGGCTTCCTCGCACAACGTATCAGCATTGCGATACAGCGAGGAAATGCCGCCAGCATCCTTGGTACAATGCCTACGTAGTACCACTGTATACCTATATATCTTGTATGTAAAAAAAAAACATCAATGTCATGTCATGTCATGTTCCAATGTTCGTATGACAATACGATAATAGGTATTATTTATGTCACATCTCCATGTGAGGCTCAATGTAATCAAATTTTTTATTGGCTTACAAAAATAGCACATCACATAATAATCAGGCCGATCTACACTAAACGCTTAGGGCCGATACAGACGGACTGCATCCCGACTGCAATTCGTATGGAAACTGCACGACGACGTTGCAGTTGGGTTGCAGTCCTTTTGTACCGGCCTTTAGAGGGGCATAAAACCAGAAAATTGGAAGGAAACAATAGATATAGCGCGCCGCGCGAAACTTGCGCGGGTTTTTACGTTTCATCTGTCACACTTTCCGCTAAAATCTATTTGATAGCCGTAATACAATAAAAACCGATTGCGTAATAGATGTTTTCCTCTCTTGGGTGTAAAAACAATGATTAGACTGGCTAAAAAAGGTTGCTCGAACTTATAATCGGATTGAGCGTGACTTTTATATTATAACACTAGGGTTGTCACTAAAGAGTTATTGGAATAAAATAAATATTTATGGTGTTAGTCGTAAATGTCTGTCAAATTTAAAATTTAATTCGCCATTGGTTATTGTCTGTTCCTTTTTAGGGTTCCGTACCCAAAGGGTAAAAACGGGAACCTATTACTAAGACTCCGCAGACCGTCCGTCCGTCTGTCCGTCTATCCGTCTGTCCGTCCGTCTGTCACCAGGCTGTATCTCATTGCACGAACCGTGATAGCAAGACAGTTGAAATTTTTACAGATGATGTATTTCTGTTGCCGCTATAACAACAAATACTATAAAAAGCACGGAACCCTCTCTGCGCGAGTCCGACTTGGACCTGTGCCGGTTTTTAGGGTTCCGTACCCAAAGGGTAAAAATGAGCTATTACAAAGACTCCGCTGTCTTTCTGTCTGTCAGCCTTCGTGCGCGAGTCCGACATGCACTTGGCCGGTTTTGTTTTCTATTGAGCCAACTTTTAACCTTTTATGGTTTTGGTTGAGTCTGCCCTTGTAAATTTAGTCTTGTATCCGATTAAAACGTGTAAAAATTAAAAAAAATCAATATAAAAATTATAATTTGCGTTAGCTGTATTGTATTTTTTTACGTGGCAACCCTGGATTACACTATAATCAGAGCATTACAGCCTAACTATCCGTTTAGTGTTTTTTTTTTATAAATCGCTGTTCTTGCGCCGTACTGCGTACGCGCCGGTGCAAATGTCGAATATAATGACTAGAGATGGGCCGAATATGGACTTTGCCGAATACGCATATTCGGCCGACCATTCGGTTCAGCTCACGGATTTAATATATACGCTAGATGACGCAAATACCATGATTTGTATTGAAACCAAGCGTGCCTACTTTTTCATACAAAATTTACGCATAATATAATTTTAAAATTACTTATCTGTGATAGGAAATATGTTCTTGTCTTTGGTTGCTCGCAATTTTTGGGCTGTTGCAGTTAATTATCATGCAACGAAACATTTATGTTTTCACGGACGTCCGGCTGCAATAACCGGCGGCGTGGACTGTAAAGAGCGACGGTCAACCTCGACGCTTGGTCGGGGTTCGGACACGCGAAGTAGATGCATTTGCGTCTTCTATGGTCTATTTATTTCTGTGGAGCTCATACCGAACCGAATATTCGGTTGGGTTAAAACTGCTTAAAAAGCTGAAAACTAGTTCATACAGGTCCGCGGTTTGCACTCATCACGTGATCCTTCCCCTTTCAACCGACCAGGAAATTTTATGAAAAAAAAACCGGCCAAGTGCGAGTCGGACTCGCGCACGAAGGGTTCCGTACCATTACGCAGATAACGGCAAAAAAATCACGTTTGTTGTATGGGAGCCCCACTTAAATATTTATTTAATTCTGTTTTTAGTATTTGTCGTTATAGCGGCAACAGAAATACATCATGTGTGAAAATATCAACTGTCTAGCAATCACGGTTTATGAGATTCAGCCTGGTGACAGACGGACAGACAGACAGACAGACAGCGAAGTCGTAGTAGGGTACGGAACCCTAAAAACGAAACAGTCTCATGCCTGAGGCACAGAATAAGTAATAGTATTACCTGAGGGCTAACCGTGAACACCGAAATTCGCAAATAGCGGCCATCTTTCTCTATAACCCTAATTACGTAATTACGCCATAGTAGAAAGATGCCCGCAATTTGCGAACTTCGGGTCTTCGTGGGCCTACCTCTGATCGCGAAGTGCACCCGCCGCGCTAGCTATATTATAGCGGACGCAGTTAAAAAAATTGTTTATTCCGTAAATATTCGGCAGTGCGAACCGAACTATTCGGCCGAATACGAAATTGAAAAATATGCCGAATACCGAATAATTACCGAATATTCGGCCCATCTCTAATAATGACTTAATCTGAATTATGAACCCCTAGTTTAAATTTCGTGCGCTAGAGGAAGAGCTCCGGCAAGATGGTTGGATTCCATTAGACAAGCATGTGGTTCCATGCAGAGGGCAGCCCACATAGCCCTTGATCGCGTTAAATGGAGGGATATAGTTCTTGGTCACGATCCTCAGTCATGAGGGAACGACGAAGAAGAAGAAGAAGAAGTTTAAATTTCATTCGATTGCGGCTTGCGTTTTGTCTAGTTTTGTATGGGATTTTGAACAGCGCGCCAAGCGGGACGTTTTGGAAACTTAAAATACCATATAAGCAAACGCGCGTCACGTCACGCTATCGAATAAACTAGGGGTACCGAGGCGTTTATTATTTCAATATTATTGTTATGAATATTTTAAATCGTAAACAACCAACGATTTATAAATTGTTTGGATGTTGTATCGGTGCTAACTCATTCATTAAAATATTTCAAAACAAATTTTTTGTTAATAATATTTATTAGTACGGTTTTTACTCACTATTATTTTTAGTCGCTTTTGAATAATAGTGAGTAAAAACCGTACTAAGAAATATTTTGAAATATGTCTCACGATAGTTTAAGTGCGATTTTTTTTGTTCTTGCATGTAAATACACCTTACAGGCTCCTGAGGGGTCGTTCATTAATTACATCACATAAAATTTCGTTTTTTTTTTAGATTTTTTAGACCAAAATATACGATTAGCGGACTGGAATCTACAAAAAGCTGTATTCAGGACATACGGGGTAATTATATCTTGGCATATAAACATTACAAAAATAAAAACAAATACTTTACACAATCACATATTGAAAAAACGCTTTGAAAAACCGGCCAATCTGCCGTGTCAGACGTATCTCTGCTATCTTTAGATAGCAGAGATACGCCTAACCAGTGCAAAATGAAACTAGACACTATGCTTTATATAATACTTAAACAAAATTTCAAAAAATGTCTTTAGTTACTGAGATCTTTCATGTTTTAAGATAGACGTTTTCGAATTTTTGGACATTGAGTTATGCGTATCTCTTCTAACTTAAGTTAGAATAATTATGCGTAACTCTTCGCAGTTTTTTTACGGCAAACTGGATTGGATATCTACTATCTCGAGTTATCATAGTTTCGCGTAACCACACGCAGGTAGTACGGCGATAGGCCCGAGTCGCGGTGAGGCGGGGCGCGGAGGGAGCGGCTCGTCGCAGCGCTCCTTGCCACCTCCTTGTGTATTTGTTTATTTGTGTCGTTTTCAAGCAAAAGGTACCACATTGTCGCTTATCTTATAAGGACATTCTGACAAGTTTTTCGTATAAAGATACAAGCAATTTTCGTCCTTATGGTAAGCGACAATGTGGTACCTTTTGATTGAAAACGCCACATTTTCATTTCATTACGTACGTAATATTGACCCGGTTAAGTTAGCGTTCGACGTTCCGGTGTTTTTTTATGTTGTTTGTTCAAAATATGATAAATTAGTCTTTAAAATGAGTTCTTTACGAAGTAAAGCCTTGTTACGAATGTGTAGTGATAGAAATGTGGTAGAAAACAAAGGTTGTGCGACTAATTATCTTAGCTAATCTCACTTTGTAATCATTGCTGAAAACCCTGTGAAAAACTAAACCATTTCGTTTTTTTTTTTAGATCTTAAGATAACCTACATAGGTACTGAACTGTTTATCGTCGTCCGCTGTCTGTCATAACCTAGTCGTCAACTGGTCATGTGATTGTCAATATTGTCATGTCTAATTTTGAATTTAAATGTCGGTCGTTCAAAATGTTCCAATAATTCAAATATGTATGTCAGTCAGCCAGTCAGTCAATCGGTCTATGTCAGGTCGCCACGAAGGTTAGAAGCCCCGACAGGTACCTACTTACAAAAATTTAAAACAAAGTGACAAACATAAGTAATGCACGAGTACTATCTTATTACATACTTCTGTAGTAGTTTCTTTCTTTTGTAGAAGATAACTAATAAATGCATAAAAAGTAAGTAAAATTATGAACATAATTTATAAAACATATTTTTTTTTACTCTTCTATTTATTTTTATTACTAAAAGCAAGAAAAAGTTTCAAACAGTGTCAGTAGAGGCAAAATATTAGTTTAAACATATATTTGGATCGCTGGAGTGTGTTATTTTCAAATACATAGAAACGTATAGTTAATGATTCTGATTCTGAATAAAAAATTTAGAGTAACTGACCTTAATATTTTTACTAGGTATCTTCTAGTACCCACAATAAATTTACACCAAACCTGAACCAAAACCTGAGTTCCACTAGGTACAGCCGGGGTTCAGCATCAGCTCTATCTTGGGTACTGCTCTCCCAAGTGCTCATCAAGGCGTGTCGGATGACCAAAACAGCGTTTGCCTACGTTGCACCAAAACTGAGTTCCACTAGGTACAGCCAGGGTTCAGCATCAGCTTTATCTTGGGTACTGCTCTCCCAAGTGCTCATTAAGACGTGTTGGATGACCAAAACAGCGTGTGCCTATGTTACACCAAACCTGAGTTCCACTAGGTACAGCCAGGGTTCAGCTCTATCTTGGGTACTGGTCTCCCAAGTGCTCATTAAGGCGTGTCGGATGACCAAAACAGCGTTTGCCTACGTTGAACCAAACCTGAGTTCCACTAGGTACAGCCAGGGTTCAGCATCAGCTCTATCTTGGGTACTGCTCTCCCAAGTGTTCATTAAGACGTGTTGGATGACCAAAACAGCGTGTGCCTATGTTACACCAAACCTGAGTTCCATTAGGTACAGCCGGGGTTCAGCATCAGCTCTATCTTGGGTACTGCTCTCCCAAGTGCTCATCAAGGCGTGTCGGATGACCAAAACAGCGTTTGCCCACGTTGCACCAAACCTGAGTTCCACTAGGTACAGCCAGGGTTCAGCATCAGCTTTATCTTGGGTACTGCTCCCCCAAGTGCTCATTAAGACGTTTTGGATGACCAAAACAGCGTGTGCCTATGTTGCACCAAACCTGAGTTCCACTAAGTACAGCCAGGGTTCAGCATCAGCTCAGCTCTATGTATACTAAAACCTTCTCCAGAATGTAACAAACACTTTTCTGAAAACCGCATCAAAATCGGTTCAGCCAAACGCGAGATAATCGCGGACAAACATACGGGTCAAACTGAGAACCTTTTTTTAAGGCGGTTAAAAATTTTGGAGTAACTGACCTTCTGCCGTTAATTCCGCCTTTTACACTTACTGGGATTAAATATTAAATAAAGTACATACAAACAAACACATACATACATACATACATACATACATACATACATACATACATACATACATACATACATATGTAATGTGAGTTAGCACATTATAAAATGGATTATCTTGTGTAGTCTGGTTACGCGTTTTACTAGGAGCACTAATACAACGAACTCTTACAACTTAAGATAAAAGAACTACGCGTGACCAACTCAATATTCGCCATGCCCTGGTTACACGTTTTACTAGAAGTTGATACAATGTAGTCTTCTAACTTTAGATAGACGAAAACCTTAATAAGCCCGCGAGCCGTGGCCACGCGAAATATTATGAGCGCTCATACAACGAACTCATCTAACTTTAAGTTAACATAGTTACGCGCAACCACCAAATGTATGAAACAGTGGTTACGCCAAACTATGTTTATGCGTTTATTTCAAAAACTATGTACTTTTACAAAAAAAAAAATTAAAAAATATTATTCTTCACGTCTATTGAAACACAAAACACTTATTAAAAATTACTTAACTCAATAAACTCACGAAATATATGAGTTTATTAGTTTTCACGCTCACCAAAAACTTTAAAGTCGATTTACTCAAAACTGTGTTTTTTGAGATAGCAGAGATACGTCTGACACGGCAGTAAGTGCTAGTGCGTCGGAATCGCGTACTAAGGGTTCCGTACCATTACGAAAAAACAGCAAGAAAATCACGTTTGTTATATCTATTGTTTTCTTCCAATTTTCTGGTTTTATACGCCTCTCTTAGGGCCGTTACAGAAGGACTGCAACCCATTTGCAGAGTCAGTGCTAAGGAAAATGGCGTCGTTGCGCAGTTGCGCCAACGTTGCGCCGAACAGCAGCCAGAGTTGACTACAAGACGCCGACGCTCGCGAGACTAGTGTGGGGTCCACAGTGACCCTAAAACCATAGAGTAACTTATACTAGAGCGGTACTGTCATAGTAAATTTTGTAACCCCAGTAAATTCACTGCCATCTGTCGACACACTTTAAAACTAAAAATGAAGATTTATAAAAGTACGATAGAATGTATTTATATATAGATAAATGATTTTTTTTATTTGCATTAATTATTTTTATGATTTTGACCCATGTTCTTTTACTGATATGCGTTAAAATTGTTAAATAACAAACGAAACCGTCAACGCCATCTATACGACTGTAGGCCAAAACTAGTAGCGCCCTCTGAACGAGAATCAAATTTTCTTGATTTTCGAGGCACGTTTTTTCCTTAGACTGTATCCGTCTATTACGGAGTTATATCTATCTTTGCTAAAACCAATAGTTAACACTTGTTAATAAGTAAATCCATACTTATACTATGGATACTAACTATAAGATAAAACCACGAGTCTAATTATGAGCAGGATGTGTTTTTGTGTGGTTGTCAAATGGAGGTATTAGAATAATTGGTTGTTGTGCGTCACGCTTGCTCGCTTTGATGGGTTTGACGAGGCATACATTTAAATGTACTTATACAATGTGGAAAGAATGAATGGGCCCTGGAGGGAAAGTGCCTTAAAATAGTTAAAACCTTAAGTTAGCTCATCTTGCTTAAAGGAAACATTCTTTTATTTTTAAAAAGAAACAAAACTGCATTAAAAGATTTTTTGAAATTTGCTTGTTTCGCCCGGTAATCAAACCGACTAAAAAGAACTCCCTATTTTATTCTACTACTAGCTGTGCCCGCGGCTTCGCCTGCGTGGAATTCGGTCTGTGTCAGTAAGCGGCTAATTCACCCCTAATTTATCTCCCTGTCCCCTGGAGACGGAACTTAAAGTAAAGTTGACAGATGGATACGCTAGAGGACTGTAGTCCAGATAAAATATTTTACAGTTAGGTACCTACCACCAAAGATAGATATAACTCCGTAATAGATGGATACAGTCTAAGGAAAAAACGTGCCTCGAAAATCACGAAAATTTGATTCTCGATCAGATGTCGCTACTACCTTTTGCCTACTCTCGTATAGAGGGCGTTAACGGTTTTGTTAGTTATTATTTAACAATTTTAACGCATATCAGTGAAAGAACATTGGTCAAAATAATAAAAATAATTAATGCAAATAAAAAAAATCATTTATCCATATTTAAATACATTTTATCGTATTTTTATAAATCTTCATGTTTAGTTTTAAAGTGTGTCGATAGATGGCAGTGAATTTACTGTGGTTACAAAATTTACTATGACAGTACCGCTCTATAATATTATATCCTCTTTGCTACCACTAAATAAAATTACACTCCAAAATGTTTTTTTTTTTGCCCTTATTCAAATATTTGACGTGATTTAAACGGCATAGAGTAGTAGGTGTATATCGAACGATACAGTACCATTTTTGTATTTTTACGTCCTTGACTGTACCTACCTATCCAAATTGGGTACACTACATATTTCCGAAAGATTTTATTCCGAATTTTAGAATGTCGAATTTTATCATTCCGATTTTTAAATGCTCGATCCATCAAAATTCCGACTGTCATAATTACGAATGATGAAAATCACGAAGATTTATATTTCCGAAAACCCAAAAAACCGAATTTTGTAAATTCCGAACTACATAATTCCGACTATAACAATTCCGATGGTGGCAAACACCGAATTTAACATTTACGATTTTCAAAATCACGAATTCGGAATTGCCCTTATTCTGAATTAACGTGATTCCTATTTTAAATATCCCAATTTTTAAATTTCCACTTTTTTGGCAACAGTTCGTTTTCTTGGGGGTCGCAGTTCTAACCTAACCAAACCCACTTTTGGCAACAGTTCATTTTCTTGGGGGTCGCAGTTCTAACCTAACCTAACCCACTTCTAGCAACAGTTCGGGTTCGCAGTTCTGTCTAATTTATTTATGCCGAATTTTTATGCCAAAAATATTTTATGCCGAATTTAACATGACGCGGCACGACAGGTACCCGTAATAATTACTAAAACGTGAGTCTTCATTTGAATATCACGGACTTCATTTTTCCGATCTTGTAAAAAACCGAATTTCTCAATACCGAATTATTTTATTTCCGATCGGACAATGATTTTTCGGAATTTAGGAATTCGGAAAAAAAATATTTTCGGAAAAGTGTAAAATCGGAACTTTAAGCTTTCTGTCAAGTGATAATTGGATTTAAAGTTTTCGGAAATAGCACATTCGCGAAAGATTCGATTTTTTTCGGGAAGGCATGGTAACGCGTATAAGTCCCAAATCGTTTGACATTTACTGAAAAATGTTTTTTTTTTAAAGTACCCACCTTCGTGACCATTATTAAGAGGAAAGGGAACGGCCGCTTCTACATGCAAACGCAGTCTCCATTTTTTGGATAAAAACTACCCTATGTTCTTCCACGGGACTCAAACTATCTCTATACCAAATTTTATCTAAATCGGTTTAGCGGTATAAGCGTAAAGAGAAATTAAAAAAAGTTTTTTTCATATATTTTGTGTTTTCACTCGGGAATGGTGTCATTTTGATATCATAAATGAATTCGGCATACCCGATTTATACAAAAACGATACCTAACTTGGCCTAGTAGCTTGAATGATATAGTTATCAAGATAAAGTTTTTAACCCCTTTTTCACCACCATGGGGGATGAATTTTTAAAAACGCTGAATAAAATTTTCGTGCTTTTTAATATAATTAACGTTTTGAGAAGTTTTAAGTTCCTGGCTTAAAATAAAATTTGCACCCCAAGACAAACTTTCATCCCCTTTTCAACCCCCTGAGGGGTTAAATTTCCAAAAACGTCAAAATTAGTTTTTTTGTAATCGTCTATCATACCTTTCTAAGAAGTTTCAAAGCATTTGTAATGGATATAAACTTACAACCCCCTTTTAACCCTGTTAGGGGACGAATTCTTGACGCTAAAATCACTTTTCCTGTATTATAATAATATGCCCATTATAAAGTTTCACATACGCACCCAAAAAAAAATTGAACTCCATACAAATTGTCAACCTCTATTTCACCTCCTTAGGGGATGAATTTTCAAAAACGCTGAAATTAGTGTTCTTGTATTTCAATAATATATCTTCTTACGAAGTTTCAAATTGCTAGCTTAAAATAAATCTTGAACTCCATACAAACTTTCACCCCCTTTTTAACCCCCTTAGGCGTAAAATTTCTCAAATTTTTATAGCCTATAACCTGGCCGTGGATTTTTTCGACAGATTAGTAAAGTTTGCATCAAAATCCGTTCAGCCGTTTTCATTTGTAGCGCGGTCAAATAAACAGACAAACAGATAAACAGATAAACAGATAAACAGATAAACAGACAAAAATTCTAAAAACTGTTGGAATGTGTTCTGTTATCGATTCTAAGTATCCCCAGCCAATTTTTTTTCGAATATCTTCCATGTACAGACTTTCGACCCTCTTCCGCTTTATTATATGTATAGATTCGATACAGTTAATGTTCATGATAACTATTCCCGAAAAAACATTAGGCCTGTCTGTTGTACAAAATATCCATATAATCGAATATTTAGTATTCAAGAATATTTCTAGACAAGCAAAAAAAAAAAAAAAATTGAATGCAGTTTTGTTTATTTTCAAAAATAAAAGAATGTTTCCTTTAAGCAAAATGGGCTAATTTAAGATTTTGAGGTACTTTTCCCTTCAGGGCACATTTATTCTGTATACATATAGCGACGGAATATATGTATATATAGACGAAGTTCTCAGGCATATGTAATATGACTTTTAAAAACGGCCCATATGAGCGTCTTGTCTGACAAATATCACAAAATCTGACCCTTTTCCAGCAATACACCATTTCCGGGAATGAAAAAAAGTTGTGATGGGTTAATAAAAGTTTTAAATCTAAAATTGCACAATTATAGCATTAATTTAGACTAAAATGACCAAATCCACAATCAGCTCAACGATTTGTTGAACCCCCCACCAACCAACTGCTTAACATGGACAGCTAAAAGTGGTAAAGGTAAGTCTACCTTAGAACCCGTGGAGTCCCACGGGGTAGCAAGATGACACTCATATCTTAATCTGACGCGCTCGAGTACTTGACTACAAAATCCCGTCTTGGGCTCCCCGACCGTAATGATATGAGATGCAGTTAGACTAAGTTCCAATGTTTCCTAGGTTGTAGTAAGGTAAGGTCGTTAGAATTAGCTAGTTAGTGACGTCACAGCATTGTTATGTAAACCGGTTGGACAATGCGGTTCCTGGCCTTCGCTCGTTATCGAGAGGTATTTAGATCTTACAGATATTACTCAGGTGCTAACGTGCCTTATTCTAACCAAATAGGCCAAGCAATAAGAAGGTATAGAGGGAAATGCTAGGAACACAATTTTTGACTTCGTAGCTTTGTTTGGACTAGTTAGGAGTTGAACGTATCAAGTCCCTGACCATAACCCTGGTGCTGGGGGAGAGGGGGTTTGAAGGTTCAATTTTTCGGTTTTTCGATTATATCTCGGAAACTATGCGTCTGAGCGACACGATCACTTATACAAAATGAAAAGAGATTTAATTTGTTACAAGTTTTATTAAGTCAAGTGTTTTGATATCTTGTATAGTTTTTAAGATATCGGTCGGGGACTTTATGTTCACCTAACTAGTCCAAACAAAGCTACGAAGTCAAAAATTGTGTTCCAAGCATTTCCCTCTATAACTTTTTTTGGGCATTCATTTCCTGGCCTAAAAGAGAATTCATTGTAATAGAAAGGTGGTCTAAAAAAAAACGTGCCCCTTAGTTTGACAGGTTTTGAATGCACCTATCAAATAGAAATAAAAATCTATAATCTGCTATACAAATGAGCTGATTAAAAGACGAGATAGCAGCAATAAGCTGTACAAGACAAGCAACAATTATCCAATTTAGCTTTCACTACAACGCCACACGCCATGTTGCAAAAACAACAATACACGCCAAAAAACAGTTTTTCACGCCAACTTACTAAATAAGCCCGACAAATAACTAGAACTCATCTGTCGTTGCAAATTATTTCTTAGGTCCATTGTTTGAAAAGCGAGATTCGAATTTTTTAAAAACCTGACGTTTTTCTCTCATGCTCGACAAAATTACAAATGCGTTCGCAAAACCGTCTACTCTTCAGTCTATTCAATATTAAACCTTAACCTTATGTGTGTAAGAGTGTAGTTAGTCAATTTTCATTAACACAGCAGTATTCTCATATTTTCCACGCGTTTTACAAACTTATCAAATTCGTTTCAGTAATTATTTTCCGCTCATTTCTCGTTCGAAATTCTTCCTTATTCGTATTGTTTTATGAGTTAAGAGGTATTGTGCTGTAATTTGAGCAGCGGTATAATATTTTTCACGTTTTTACGAGTTTTCCTTACACGTACGTTGTTAACCTTGGCATTGAGGCAAAGGTGATTGTTTGCGTATTAATATTGATTTGTACTTTGTAAGATGTTATGTTAAGATGTCTATGTTATTACGTAATTACGAGTATACCTATTTTAAGCCTAATTAAAATAATAAATTAATTTTCCTAATTTTCCTCGCACAATGTGTAAGCATTGCGATACAGCGAGGAAATGCTGCCAGCATCTACGGCACTATGCCGCAGGGGAATAGTTTTTAGTTTTTTTATTTTAAGATTAGTTTTATTTATTTTTAGTTTTAGTAATGTAGAGGTGAATTTTATTACAACAAGCGACAAGAGAAGGAAGTCGAAAGACGGACTGAAAACGCCTGGAAGAGCTATTGGTTCATGAAACATCTGATGAAAGGCGATCTCCCCCTGTCACTTAAGCCGAGACTCATACTTCTAATTCTCACCTACGGTGTACAAACGCCGTCAAGGCGTGTCAGAGGCAGTGGCGTAACTAGGGGGGACAAGTGCCCCGGGTGCCATCCAAGGGGGGGGTGCCAAAATGGGCAAAAGGCAGCAGCAGGGAAACTTTTGTCAGTCTTCAGGGGGCGCAAATTTGGTGACTGCCCCGGGCGCTATATCCTCTAGCTACGCCCCTGGTCAGAGGTTCAAACTAAGGGTTTGCCAGCGAGCTATGGAGCGCAGCATATTAGGTGTGAAGTCATTCCGGTGCCGTGTTACTGAAATCGTTAATCCTAAAAGAAAAACGATAAACAAATATTCTTGTCTAAGTTACAATGCAGAATCTTCTACTATATTACGAGTATATTGCTCTATATAATTGTAGAGTTCATTTAAAATAACTAAAGAAGCATAAAATCAATGTATTTTCTGTTTTATCCCTTATTTTGCTAATCCAAAAGTCTAATTTCATTGACATCTGATTTCTGCTATAATAATTCCGCTCCGTCATATCATATTTTGCACTACATATCGTCGCTATACTTATTCAACCTCATATCTGCAACAATCATTTCATGGAAATGTCGCTTTTCTTTCATTCGGAATACGGGTGTTTTTGTCATCAAATGAGTATGCATATACGAGGTTGAGTAAGTATAGCGGCGATATTTTACTAGCTGCGACCCCGCGGCGCTCTTGGCCCGCATGCCTACCACGCTCCGGTGCAAGGACGGTGCTTATGTCAATTATGTAAACGAATTAGCATCGTGCTAGCGACGTCTGACCGTAGGTACCGAATAAACAGAGGATCTACCGCGAAAATTCGTTACCTTCCTCTATCGCTCGATTATGCAAGAATGATACAGATAACAAAATTTCCATTTTTGCGGTAGACCGGTAGTTGATAGGTCTAGGTACAGTCGCATTCAGATAAATCGGAGCAGCTATTGTATTCACAAATATCTGAACAAAGCCTCTATAACCAAGACGTTTAAAGCATGTCCAGATACGTCTAATTTAATAACGGCCTAATTCGAACTTTAAGTCTCCAGCAAGCTCGGCCTAATTGCACCTACCTATACAAACGTAGTTCCGCTCTTATTTTAAAACTACGTCTTGGATTGTAATGAAACTTTGCACAAACAATGACATGAGGTATATCTAGGTCTGAATTATTATTTTTTTTCCACACACAACTATTTTTACAGGTAAACCTAGAGACAATAGTGTAACTATTAATAAAAAATATCTAAAAAATATTAGTTTTATATAGCTCCAGTTTATGAAACAAACGGCCGCCGTGTGTTTTGCCAAGCCAAGTTTTGAAAAGAGGGGTGGAAGTTTGTATGGGGAATCGATAAAAAGCAGATTGGTAGAAAATAAGCTACCCAAATTACTAACCACGCAGACGAAGTCGCGGGCAAAAGGTACTAAATAGGTGCCCTAACGGAATATTACTGGAAGTCATTAGTTGTTGACCGTTTCGTAATCGAATGCATTTATTAGTGACCACTTAACGTCGCCTTCTCAAGTAGGTAATATGTATGTATCTACTTATATTGTGTATTCGCTCTGTGTATACCTAAAGCACAAAATAAGTAGTATTATCATACAGAACGGCCACGCACCGCCCCGCTCCGATTCGAATTACCTCGCCCCGCGACAGCTGATTGACGGCCGTTTGCCGGCCGCTCAGAGTGCGTAGCCAACGTGCAATTGTTTACGCTTCGTAGCGAACGAAACGCAACTGTCACTGTCGCACTAATATGAAAGATAGAGAGAGATGACTATACGCCGCGGAGCGTTAACGATTGGCACGTTGGCTACGGGGCCAGTACTGCAAGCAACTTACTCACACAATGACTCATGACGCGTGTACGTGCCGTTCACACATAGAAATGCAAGTGATTTTTGATGTATAGCATGTCCGCCTAAAGGGTTCGCATTCAGACCCACCTGCAGTACTGCAGAAGTATTACAGGCCTACTTTTCGATTTTGACTAGAGATGGGCCGAATATGGAGTACCGGATACGGATATTCGGCCGAATGTTCGGTTTAAATCTTACGGAACCGAATATTCGGCCGAACTATTCGTTTCGGGTATAACATTCTAATAAATCATTCGGAAACGCTTTTAATACAGTCTGGCATAAGAGTAGAAATTAAAAACTGGCAACACTGTAGTGTCGTCCCTTTCAAATCAATCTAAGAAAAACGGGACGACACTACAGTGTTGCCAGTTTTTAATTTCTACTCTTTTGCCAGACTGTAAATTAGCAGCTAAAGATTAACCGCTTATTAGGCAATTCTCTAAAAATAAACAGGTCAAAAGAAAGGGTCGCAAACAAATTTTCAACCCTTGTCAAATAATCAAAATAGTTTCGACGTTGTTCGCTTACCTAAGATAAGACGCTGCGTAACCGAACCTTCGGCTGAAACATGATTTTCGTGCCGAAACCAGCAGAAATTGAAACCAAAACTTCCTTCGGATACAGTAAAAGTTAATATCAGTGCGTCGCGCTCGCTAACTGTACTGCGAAAATCACGTTAAATCTAAAACCGTTACGAGCTAAACTAAACTGTTTTGAAAAACAGGCTTAGTGCGAGTCGGAGCCCCACACAGAGGGTTCCGTACTTTTTAGTATTTGTTGATATAGCGGCAACAGAAATACAATATCATCTGTGAAAATTTCAACTGTCTAGCTATCACGGTTCATGAGATACAGCCTGGTGACAGATGGACAGCGGAGTCCTACGGGACCCTAAAAATAGTTTCGGTAACAACTACCAATTCCATACAAATATGTATGTTCTATTATTAATATAATAAAATAGCTAATAAAATGCCTTATTTTGAGTCGCTGTAATGTCAACTTACCTAAGACTTTTCATCTTTTATAAACTACCTACATACATACATTTCTACAAGTAATTATATGAGATTTAAAGCATTTCTCGGTTGATGTTCTATAAATTTAATTAATTACAGTTTTGATAACATGATGTAAAATATGTATATATAAGTATTTTTTTTTTTTAATTATGTTGAGTATTAAGCTCCAAAATAAACGTAACGAGTACAAATCATAAAGGCTCCTTAAGAATCAAAGATAAAACTGGACCATAGGTTGTACTTAAGGACTATAGTTACCTGATTTAACGGTACCTATGTACATTGTACATAATATGATGTCATAGTATGTTTCTTTCATTTACTCCGCGGTTGGAATAAATTGATGGGTTGGACTAAAGCAAAGGGGGTGCCGACACCTATTTTTGATTGTGTTATCGTAGAGAATACGCTAAAATAAGCATGTTTTGCAGGAAAAACTTTTCTCTAAAATCAAAAATTGTCGAGATACTTGACCCGCAAGTTGAAACCACTACTTGACAAATTAAAATCAATCATTTGGAACAGTAAATTTAAGTAACAGAGATAAGATAGGTGCGACGACGAGCGAAGCGAGGAGGAGTGTGTTAGATTGACCGCGATGATCGCGATCAAACAGAACAGACATGTTATTGTACCTACTAAAAAAAATCTAAGTCTTTTTTTGCACCCCCTTTGCTTTAGGCCAACCAATTGATGTTTTTTCTGCTTTAATAACTTAAATTTTCTAATTAATCTACCCTTTCGTTGCTACATGTAATTAACTAGCGTAATTAAATAGCTAGTTATAATTAGAACAATAAATAAACTATTAACGGTACAATATCGAGTAAAATTAGTTGCGGGTAGGCCTCTTCCATGTACCAAGAATGTTATCTAAATTAACAAGTAACTCCATAATGACCAAAATCATTAACCCACCTTCGTTATCGGTCACAACGCCAACAAAAAACACATTAAAAAAACACAAAATCACTTCACAAACACGCACACTGTTAAAAAAACACGTACGATTTTCAAATTCGTTTTGGCGCGAAACGCTCAAACCTTTAAAAATGCGGCCAGCGCTGCGCGCGGATCGCGCGGTACTGAGTTTTCAAAACTACGTTCTGTACCGTTACTATGAAAACTGGTTTCAATGCATTTTCATGGCTGCATCGCTGTGTTGACTTTCCATTGCGTGTTTTATTTGTACCTTTGTATAAAACATATGACCAGAAGCAGTAATATATTTTAGTTAGGTAAAAATATAAGGCAAAATGTGTTTAAGAATGACAATAGATGGAAGATTGACTCACTGCCTTTAGTTGCGTCATTATTTTACTTGATTAAATGGCGGTTGCTTAAAAAGCAGTCAAATAAATAGCTTGGGGCTATTGCAGCGGAACCTTTTGAGTTTATAAATATGTAATACTTACAAAATCGGGTTCAGAAAAGGCTTTACCATAAGTTCAATCTGGTTCAACTTATTTGGGCATAGGAAAGGGAACGTGAGACTTACTAACTAAATTCTTATTTTATTTAATATTCATATACCCACTAAATACACAGTTAGATTGGGCAATTATTGTTAGGAAACAAACAGCTAATAAAATACATGTTTGAAACAAATATAAAATAAACATAGTGCAGCCATAACATATCCAAAAAGACGCTAACGTAAAACCGTGCCTCGGAAATCAAGAAAATTTGATTCTCGCACAGGTGGCGCTACCACCAATACCAACCTTTGGTCCATTCTCGTTTAGATTACGTTGACCGTCAACTATATGGCGTCAATTGACGGTTTCGTTTGTTATTTAACAATTTTAGGCCGAGAATAGGCCAAGGTGTAGGCGCCATCTGTCCGAGAATCATTTTTTCTTGATTTCCGAGGCACGATTTTTCTTTAGACTGTATTCATCTTTTACGAAGTTACATAGGTCTGATAATTATGTTAATAACCCCATTTTACCTGGAGTTGACTGGAACAGACCCCTATTTAGCGATAAGACCGCCTGTTGTTTACCTCTCCTTGAGTTGCTGTATTCATTGTATTGTTTTCTGTATTGTATTGTATATTCCTGATTGATAGAATGGATTAAGAAGTTAGGAAGGGGGTATAAAATACTTTCAAAATAAAGCAATAATTATTCATTTTCTCTTATATTTATTTTTTTGTTTCCAATGGGATAGAATTCAATATAACTTACATCTCCTAAGCTTCTTGCGAGCCGTATACGTGATTAAAAATATGGAAGTAGGGTAGGGTAGGAAACAGTGGCTCAGCTCGAACAGTAGCTCAGTCAGAAATCAGAAACATCCCCAATATCGCCTCTATCATGTTGAAATTAGGTTGAGTGAGCCACTGTACCCGGCTATTTTTTTCCGAGCCACTGTTTCCTACCCTACCCTACACAAAATCTTTAAGTAAAAAGATATGCGACGATTCTGATATGCATGAAATTGAATTTAGTTTTAAACGTTTTAGCCCAAGTTCATATTCTCAGTGGTTAATTAATTGTGAATAATGTATATATTTTAAAATGTATGTTTTATGAGTTACAATAGTTCGAAAATAAAAAAACCGGCCAAGTGCGAGTCGGACTCGCCCACCGAGGATTCTGTACTTTTTAGTATTTTTGTTGTCACGATTCATGAGATACAGCCTGGTGACAGACAGACGGACAGCGGAGTCTTAGTAATTTGGTAATAGGGTCCCGTTTTTACCATTTGGGTACGGAACCCTAAAATGAGGCTAATAACTGGCCACTAAACTAAAAATGAATTCTATTAACTTATAAACAGAATTAATTCTAGTATAAGGTTTCAATAAATGGCCGCCCTTCAATAGCTAGCCACTTTATATTGAAATGAATTCTGTTTATAGGAGAATATAATTAATTTTTGGTTTAGGGTGGCCAGTTACTAAACAGTGGCCAGTAATTTACGAATTACTCTATATAACTGGGGCATTAACCTTCTGGACGCCAATGTCCGATATATCGGGACCGCAGGTCCAACGCCAAAGACCGATTAATCGGTCACAGACCACAGAGCAACATAGACCTACGTGCATGTTCATAAAGTTCAATTTCAGTTTTGACACTTCGGTGACGTGGCGTCCGAGTGACAGCAAGTGACTAAGTACCTATACATAAACTGAGAACGCGATGAAAATAATTCGATAAACGGGAACTGAATTTGGGCTAAATTAATTAAGTTAAATATTTCCAAATATTTGTGCGTGGCATTGAGTAGAGATCTAATTTTAGTTACGTACTACGGTCCCCTAAAGATAATTACATCTTGCTATTATTTATACTTAATTTTTAATAACTACATTACATTTTACTTTAAAGTAATTATAACTATTGTAATCATCTTTGGCTAAGCGATATTTACAATAATTTTGAATCGATTATGTGAAAACATTGGCACTTCAATCTACTATTTTTCACAAAATTTAAATCAAAATATTTTATATTAGAGTATTTTATCAAGTTCTGAGTATTATTTAAGATAAACTATGAAAATCACATTTTTATTGTTTTAAGCATTAGATTTAATCTATCAAATCCTTTAAATTAAATCCATATTTTAATAAACATTCCTTCAAATCTCATAATTATTGTAGGATTTTTTGCAAGCGATATTTACAACTATAATTTCTGCATTACATTTTTTACATTGCAAAAGTTTTAAAATCTTTCAATAAAACTTAAATAAAAATAACATTTTACATAAATTATTTGTTTGTAATAACATTAAATTAAGTACTTATCTACTTTTAATTAATCTCATGTTTTAGAATAACCTATAGGTATCGATAAACTATAGTTTATTAATTGCAATTATTTATCAACAAATAACAACAATGTAATCATTCTTTAAAGAAAAAAAGCAAAGAAATACCTACGTCTAGTCAGTAGCAGAAATGGGTTAAAATTATATTCGTTGTCTTCTTTCTGGCCGCTCTGTCACGCTTCTATTTTGGTTTTTTTTTTATCAAATAAATAAACAAAGTTGAGTGCTATTGCATGCCTTTCTAGCTATAGATTATCTCGAGAAAGATTTAAAACTAAAGTTAACTCCTTACAAAAAGCTCCACATTTTTTGGGGACAAAAAAAAGACAACGAAAAGAATTTTGACCCAAATAACTACGGTGTTTAAAAACTCTGAACACAATTATTTTTGTCAAAAAATAAAATCGTGAAGCGTAGACTAAAGCTCACAGACTCCGTTGGTTAGGCCATCTTGAGAGAATGGATGAGGATCGGAACGTGAAGGGAGCATAACTGGGCTGCCCAGCAAGAAGACGTCCTATTGGACGCCCCAGGTATCGCTGGTGCGACAGGGTGGAGGCGGATCTGCGCGAACTTCGACTCACCAATTAGCTCCATGCATGAATTTATTTTTATTTTTGGATTCATAATTTATATCATTGGAACACCGGAAATGATAAAAATACTTTCGTAAACCTTAACATTATTTTATTAAAAAATATTTAAAATTTTGAAAATGTTTGAGCGGTTGAAACGCTCATAATTTTTGGCGCGAATTCGACAGAGCGTGATGACGTCACACGTTGGGCGGCCCAACTGACGTTTGCTACTAATGACACTAATCTGTCGAACGCGTGACGTCACGTGGCGTTTCGAGCGTTTCGCTCACTAGCTTTTCGCGGGCAAATTTTTGTACTTTTTATTTATAATTTTAAGTAATTAAATGGTAATTTAAAAACGGAAATGCATTTGTAACATGATATAATGGTAACAAACATCCGAATAAAACATATTTCGTTCAAATATAAACTTCATGCATGAGGCTAATTGGCGAGAGGTCGCACAGGATCGAGAAAAGTGGCGCTGTCTTGTGTCGGAGGCCAAGTCTCATTTTGGGTCGCCTGAGCTGAACTGAGCCAACGGAGTAAGTAAGTAATAAAAGCGTGTGTGGATCATTAGACTTATATTGACCGGGATATAGACATTACCCTTTGTATTATTTATGAGGTCTATATCCCGGTCAATATAAGTCTAGTGAAACTAACCGTGAATCATTCAAAACTCTAATTGTGTGGATCATGTTCACCGTTTCGCTTACTTAGCTGTTTCTAGGTTTCTACTAATGCCTGTACCTGGTTGTATTAGGTAATATATACGACTAAGCCCTGCATAATAGAAATAACAAATTAAAACTAAGTCTACAGGCCTAGGTGTAGCCCAGTAACGTATTTAGTTAATAATTTTTGGTACAAAAATTCTCATAGTACCAGTTATGTTCAGGGCGCGTAGACATTCTAGATAACATGCCAATCGTTAAAGCTCCGTAGCGAACGAAACGCAACCCCAGAATAAGTAATAGTATTATCATACAGAACGGCCACGCACCGCCCCGCCCCGCCTCGATTGACGGCCGTTTGCCGACCGCTCAGTACTATTTTTAAGCAACTTACTCAAACTAAGACGCGTGACGCGTGTACAGACGTGCCGTTCACACATAGAAACGCAAGTGATTTTTGATGTATAGCGTGTCCGCCCTGTGACGCAACTGTCACTGTCGTAAATTGTTTCGTTATCGTAGCGGAAATGATTTGTTATAAAATTAGTTTAAAAGTTAAGTGTATAAAAACTGAGCGCATCTCGCCATCAAACGTAACAGTTTGGCGAGAATATAAATGTTTAATAAGTTGTAAATTTGAATATATAAATAAATAAAATAAAAAAATTGTCACCCTAGGCACCCAGTTCAGAATTAACGCAATTATATTAGAACGTTAAAAATCAATTCCATTGATCTTATTGAGCCGTTGAGTTGCCCAACAGAAAGTTTTCTTTAATGTGACACATTTTCAGTGGTAGCTACAATTAAAAATGTCAACCAAAATAATTATTTTGTCAAGTAAATTAAGTACCTACGTAAAATAAATCTAATCAGATTATTAATCAATTCGGAACAATATCCATTTTCAAATATTCCGATTAAAATGTGAAAATATTAAATAGTGTCAGTTTGGTGTTATACATTTTTCAAAGGGGTAATTTGTGTCATATTTTTCGTAAGTGTCTTTTTATTGACATTATTTTTCGGTTGTATCATTTTTACTGTGTTACTAACGGTTGATAACGAAGACAAAAATAAGTCAAGTATCAACTAAATTAAGTAAAATAAGAATATCAGATTATCTCAACGTATCCCTTCTTATTAGGCTGTTGACCCTGCTCACTCTATTCTTATAAATCTCTATCGGTGCCCGTCTAAGCAACCTCGTCGCAGCGACCCTCGTCATGGCGGCTTTGTAGCTCTCTGGTGACAAGATGGCGGGCGTAGCGCGTGTTTTCAAAATGTCCGCCGAGTCTGACAACATGGCGTCGATGTCGCCGGTGAGGACGGGCGAGTCGGTATAGTTGGAGGCTGGCGCGCATAGGGGAATGGCGTTGGACCATTTCCTGTTTCTGTAAAACATGGAGAGGTTATTTGATGTACCACTGGTGTTTTGGTTTCGACGAGAGATGGAAAAATGTCAGTTAACAGCAGGAGTACGGGATATTAGCTTATACAGATAGACTACGAAATCTGCAATGGAGTAGATAAGTGCACACTGGATTTAGGGCCACCGAACACTAGCGTCTCACGAGCGTTGGCGTCTAGTCAACTCGACGCAACGTTGATGCAACTGCGCAGCAACGCCTTTTTCTAGCCGCTAAAAGACGCTAGTGTAGGGTGGCCCTTAGGACCTACAATCCAACTGTTTCGTGATGTTTCGAATCAGATTACACTGGTCGTGGTCGCGGATGTTGTCCCAGCAAAATCTCAAAACAGAGATTGTAACTACCGGTCGAAGCTATTAAAATCAGGAAACACCCCAGAGATTTTAATAGGGAAGATGGTTTCAACTTTAACTTATCGTCAACCTGGGGACTAGTGTTCAGAAGCTAATATAATAAATTCGCTATAGACCCCATATAAATAGCAGTAACTTACTTGAGGCACCTCAGCATAGGAGCGCCTTTTAGCCTATAACCCGGTTCGCAGGTAAAGCTGACTGTTTCTCCGATCTTATAGTAGAACTTGACGGACGACATTCGCCCCGAAATTGTGGTGCCGGGGTACGTGCAGGCTTGGGCACCTGTAAAACATATCTTGGATAATACTTGTTTATTTTAATAAGCTGAAGGCCTTGAACTTTACAAATTGAACTAATTTTGACTTTAGTTGTAGAGCCATCTTGCTTGTATTTATTCAGATATTGTTGTTGTCAACATTTCAAAATTTGTAATGTTCGAATAATCCTCTACAGTTAAACAAAAAAAACTTCTATAAAATTATGACGTATAAATAACACTTGCACTGCGTGTGCTATCAAAACATTCAAAACCGATGCAGACTTTTCTTGGTCTAACTCTAACTAACTTCAAACTGTAATTTTTAAAACGCACCAGCAGTGAATTGCTATGATGAGGTAGGCGCTGTTTAACAACGAGTTACGACTCTGTTTCCTTAATATCTTCAGTAAATGTCAAACAACTTTAGGAATTGTTAGGGTAGACGCATAGAGATGTCTTATTTACATAATATATAATAGCAGCAACGTAGACACGCAAACAAGACGGCAGTGCGAACAAGTGTAATTTTTTTCATCAGGGACTAAATTTACAATGTGATGTGGCCCTACTGACATTCATAATCATTATTGACTTATTTTGTTTAAGTTATGCATGTTATTGAACTCATTGATGTAAATAAATACAATTGTATATTCTTATATCATACCCCTATGGTTCCGTCACTTTAAAATAATCCAAAAAATTAATAGACAAATAATCTTTAGGAGAATCGGTTGAGAAAATGCGACCTGTAAAGCAGCCGGACTAGCGGAAGCATTTTTGCCCAAACTGAAACGGCGACCGTCGTTCTCTTAGAGCCAGGGGGTTGGCAACTGTCAAAGGTTTTTATAGATGACACCGGCATAGGTTTTTCTATCTAAATTAAACTATTGTGAGACACATTTCAAAATATTTAGATTTACGGTTTCGCTCACTATCGCGCACAACGAGCGACGAGGCGGGCGGCGCGGGCAGTGCACGAAGTACAGCCGCCGCGGACACTCGTGCCTGAGGAAGGATTCCCGACGAATCCGAAACATGTACCCAAAAGTGACTAAAAATAATAGCGAGTGAAATGATCTAAATGTTTTTCTATCTATAGTTTTGTTCTATGTTTGGCTTAAAGGGTAAAATAACAAGGATTGGGCTCTATTCGTAGGATTGACAAGTAAAATCTATGCTGGCGGCATCTGTAAAATACTTCCGACCGGCCAACCAAACTGGCACGTTTCGCTACTTACACGTAGGAGGCTTGTCACTCCACCGCCCGCTGTCTTGACACACAAGAATGGGTCTTCCATGCAGCGTGTGCTCGGGGTTGCAATGGAACTGTAACACGTCGCCTGCTCGGTAGGGGGCGCGGCCGAGGACGTATCCTGATGCTGGTGGGGGTAGAGACGGGCAGGACACCTCTGTAATGTTTAAACAATAATCAGGATTATCAAAACACTGATTTAAACTTTCACGATTTTTACTCATTATTACCTATATATTCACAACGACGGGACACAGTCATTTAGTAAGTGTAAGCGAAAACAAATATCGAAAGTTGAAAAATCGAATATTGTGTGTTGTGTCGACCCGGTGACATCCCTAGTGCGCAAAGCGTTCAAGTTAATAAACAAGACCAAGTGCGGGTAGTTCGAAAAACTCGCGCGCCTAGAAGATGTTGATGTCAACTTTAGCCAGTCTTCTCCAAGACCACGGGGACAACGCCGTCTTTGAAACGTCGGAGGTCAATTTAAAACTTATTTTACGCGATTAAGTCCCGTCGTTGTGAATAATAATCAGGTTTAGGCACATAGCTTTTTTTTATACTACGTCGGTGGCAAACAAGCATACGGCCCGCCTGATGTTAAGCAGTCTCCGTAGCCTATGTACGCTTGCAACTCCAACGAAGTTACATGCGCGTTGCCGACCCTAACACTCCTCTCCCTCGTTGAGCTCTGGCAACCTTACTCACCGGCAGGAACACAACACTATGAGTAGGATCTAGTGTTATTTGGCTGCGGTTTTCTGTAAGGTGGAGGGTACTTCCCCAGTTGGGATCTGCTCTAGATCTGGAATGACATCCGCTGTCCTGTGCCCTACCACACAAAGCGAGATGTCATTCACAGTGCCCATACCTCTCTTTTGGACGTAGTTTAAGGACATACCCGGGGACATACAGTTATTGAAAGTATGTTATGAAATCTATGAATCATTCGTGCTTTGAAAGTAATTGGCATATAAAGTTAGCAAAACCAAGCTAAGCTAATAATTTGGCTGACAGTACATAATATGGTAACGCTGCTTGACAAAAGTTAATGTTTCACTAGCACAAGTCATTTCCCAATTTAAAAAAAACTATGAAAACGGTTCGCGGATATAATTCGTTTTCATAGTTTTATTTCATGAGTAATAATCGCGGTAACCGAAGACAATATTAAGTAATTTCCCAGTTTACCACAATTTTGCTGGTAGGGAGTTGCGCTTGATAAATAAATTAAATAAACCTCTAGAAATGGGGAAAAGCCAGGGCTGTTGGTACTCTAAGATTTTTCAAGTAAGCATAACTCTACAAACTGAAAAAAGGCCTGGACCAGTCAGCTGCAGGCGGGCACAGTCTCCGAGGCTCCAGTGAGACCCCAACCGGCGGGGCAGAAGGCGGCTGAGCTTCCAATCTTCCAGTTAATGTTAATGTTTCTGGATGGGAAGTAATATTACCTCTGCAGACTGGGAAAGGTCTGGCCCAATCAGCTGCAGGTAGGCACACAGTCTCCGAGGCCCCACTGAGGGACCACCCAGCAGGACATGAGAACGCAGCGCGGCCTCCGACTCCGCGGGAGACAACGGCGACGCGGGGCCGGCGCTCGCCTTCATGTAGGGGCGTGTCGTGGATGACTTCACCGCATTCGACACCTGAAAATGATGGCTTATGAGTTGCGTTTAGGGAATATTTAACCTGTACGGTCTACAAACCGCACATTGCCATCTCAGCGAAATTACTTACAATTGCGTAAAGCAATAAAATACGAGTCAGTACACGTTCATCATTAGAACCTATCACGCGTGTCCTCATTAGCAATATCATTCATAATATCGCGCTTTTATATTTAAAGTATTTTAGTAGCAAAGTGTTTATTTTCGGCGATATTGTGAGTTATCATTATGTCAAGCAACCAACAGAATACAATTGGTGTATGTGACACTAGCAGCCCATACATAGCCGTTTGCACTATGATTGTGACATCAATTTAGAAATAAAGAAAATGTCACACCTGAAGTGAGTTATATCTATATTTATCCTTTATTTTTAACAGTTATAGTGGATTCATTAGCAGACTTATCTTCTTAGTACAACATTAATTTGAAATCTGAAACACACGCTGCTAGCGGAAAAAGTGGCTCTCACAGCGCAAATTAGGACGAGTAGATGAAATTATCAAGAGCGGTTTGGTCAATCTGGCGGTGTTTTTTGAGCCATAGCTTTAAAATAGAAGCAATTTCGAAGGAAGCACTCTTATAAATAAATTCTAAGTAGAGAGTAGTAATCTTAAATTGAATGAGTCTTCCCGCAGTGGTAACTTACTTTCGCACACTGGCAGCGGGGCGCTCCAGTTTCCCGAAGCTCGGCACACGAGACTCGAAGCGCCCAGTAAGGCATTGCCGTTAGCACAGTGGAAGCGGATCTCAGTGCCGAGACGGGTGCCTTGGCCGCTGGCGACGAGGCCACGACGGATGGGTAGAGGCGGGCAGTGAACGTCTTGAAATGAAGTTAGAATTATAATTTTAGGGTCAGGGTCTAGGATAAGGACTCATCATCTCGCGGTGGCTTTTGCCACGGCTCATGGGATCCGCTTGACAACTACCTAATTCTAGGAATTGGTGTAAGTACTGGTTGTCACGAAAGGGAAAACTAGGCCTTATTGGAATTCGTCCGGTTTCCTCACGATATTTTCCTTCAACCAAAGGCGACTGGTAAAATGCCAAATTCTATCGCACATAAGTTTCAGAAAACTCATTAGCAGCAGCCGGAGTTTGAACCCGCAACCTCCGGATTAAAAGTCGCACTGAGTCGCACGCTCTAAGGCTATCAGCACTCTGGTCTAGACTAAAGACTACAGTGTTGTTATTGTTTCTAAATACGATACCTGTTAGAGTATTTACAGTATGTGTATTTTAATTTTGACAGTTTCCATTTAAAATGTGGGATATCAAGAGTGTCAACCAACCTTCAACAATAATCTCCACTTGGTGCCACTGCCTGGCCGGCGTCTCACACCGGTACACTCCTGAATCCTCCTTCTCCGCGCTGATGATGCTCAGCCGGTACTCCAGCTGACTGTCACGCCCAGGGTCTGTTGTCCAGCCTTCTGTGTACTTGCGCTCGGATCTGAAAGAAAAACATCTTTGTTACAAGTTTTTACATGGATTGTTAAAAGAGTAGCAATCATGTTGCAAGGTTTCAGTTTGGGAAGTCAGAGTGTCTGATTTGTTTGTCCAAAAGCCAAGATTTAACCTTAAGTAATAAACTTATTGGGAGTAGGACTTGTTACTTTGGACTTTGCAACTTGGATGATTAATCAAGTCCTTCCAGCTGTAGCTGGTCAAGTGAAGATGATAATTATCTACTTAACTAAATAGCACAAGGACTCAAATACTCTAAGAACAATCTTTTAGGGCTTCATCACTACAACGGTATCTGCAGCGGGCGTCTTATATCGGTATATCGCCCTCCCTCTCTAGGGATCCAAGCCACGTGTTTCAAGGAGTCTTATGGATTGACCAATGACACTTACTCAGGATTATTAAGCGTCACATTCCACTTCGGGTTCCCGAACCTCCTCATCCAAAGACACTCCATATGGAGCGACACCCCAGGGTATACCAGCAGTTTTCCATCGTTGGTCTGCGCGATGGGGCCCCCAGAATAGCGGAACAGGATCGTCGGGGGCTTCTCCACTGAAATGAGGAACACATACAGGCACAACATTTGTTTGGAAATGGTTTTGTTGGTTAGTGGTCTGAAGGTAGAAGTTAGTGGTTGAGAGTAAGAGATAGGTGTTACTAGAGGCGAGTATTGCGTCCGAATGTCACCCGGATGGCTTTAAAAGGATGTTGCCTAAGTTTAAGGAGTTAGACCTCAAAGCTAGTACAAATGTAGTTGTGGTGTTTAAAAAAACCGGCCAAGTGCGAGTCGGACTCGCGCACGAAGGGTTCCGTGCAAAAAACTGCAAAAAAATCACGTTTGTCGTATGGGAGCCCCACTAAAATATTTATTTTATTCTGTTTTTAGTATTTGTTGTTATAGCGGCAACAGAAATACATCATTTGTGAAAATTTCAACTGTCTAGCTAACACGGTTCATGAGATACAGCCTGGTGACAGACGGACAGACAGCGGAGTCTTAGTAATAAAGTCCCGTTTTTACCCTTTGGGTACGGAACCCTAAAAAAACCAAAATATTTAAATAATTAAAGTTGTCTACAATTATAACGTTAAGAAAGTATTTGGTTTTCTTCTAGCTGAACTTAAAAGTTGTTTTATTAACGGTGATTTGGTGAATTTTGGTTGTCGGACAGACCCTGCAGCAGAAAAGAAAAATATTATACTAAAATACAGTTTAAGAGGCAGTTTTAGTTTATTAATCGAGATGAAACTTACTGGCATAGTCGTTCTCTTGGTTAAGACCGAAGCAAGTGGGCTTGGTGCCATCCCAAGTACTGCCCAAGCATTTTCTAGTCTGTGACCCCGTCATGGCATACTTGCCGATATCACTGCATCTGAAATGTTAAATATATTTCTTGAAGAGAAGGAACAAATAAACAGATTGATGTTAAGATATTTCCAGGAAAAAGTTAGTTTAATAATTAACAGGGAGACTAAATGACTGAATGTAAGCAGCATAATAACGGTGGCAATCTTTGACGATATTTTAACCATATTAGTATTACAGCTACATCTTCTTTGAATCGATGATAAAGAGGATGATTATGATAGTAATAATGATATAGATGCTAACATAGAAGACAGCGAGTTGAGCGAGTAATGGTAGACTGGTAAAGAATTCCCTAAGAGGTTCAATCCTCGTTTTGTACTTTCATGTATTGTAAATTAAGAAGACATGTAATTACATTACTTATAGAAACGAAGTGTGACTATTATAATAACCATGGTGATAACTGGAAGGATGATTTGGCTCTGGATAATGTTGACATTAAAATACCTCGAGACTATAACAGATCCGGCAGGAAAGTCAACCGTCTCGGTGATTTCCAAGTCATTGAAGAAAGACACCACGTGTGGTTCTTCATTGTGATAAGTGCAGCTGTTGTTGTTCAGGAGCTCCTCATTTTGAGCCTCGATTTCTTCTGCAAAGATCAAACAACAGAAAAGTTAAGATTGTTTCTCGTTTTTCTATTGCTTTAGTAGGTACATGTCAAGTTTTCCACTGCCATTTCATCTTTCATTTGTTTTCAATCAAATTTTGTGGTAAAATTAAAATAATCTTACAGGAAGCTGTATACTTCCAATCAATTGAACGTAGAGTTATGTGTAACATTTTATGATTGAGTACAAAATAATATCAACTTACCACAGTTAAAGCTCTTCCCCACCCAATGTCCATGTTCACAGATCAATTTCCACGTGGTCTTCTCCCCCATGATGGATGCTATGCATTTGAAGGTGATCTCCGTTCCATGAGGATAACCCTCCATGATCTGTGTCCCGTTCACTTCAGCTCCATCGCGGTATATCAGAGTTCCTTGGACCCTTTAGAGAAAGATGGTTATAAATATAAAGGGCAAAATTTTGGCTTAAGACTGTCCACATAAAACTGGATCAGGAACAGAAGAAGGCGGAAATTCTATAGAAGAGATATGCAGAAGACAGAGAAGAATCTCGCGTGAGATCACTTAAATGTGACTTTCTTAAAGAATGAAGAGAAGAGAGATTTCAAATCGAAGCCATTTGATAAGACTTCTGTATACTACATGGTTTCGATTTGCAATCTCTTGAGTACGCCCTCAGAGTTTTACAGGAATAAGTTTAAATCAGTAATGTTAAATTAACATTGCTTTCCAAATCTTGTCTATAAAAATCGGAAATGTGTAGATATAAATGCCGCATGCAACTAACATCGATTGACAAAAGAGCAACTAAACAAAGCACGGCCAAGACATAAGAAGCGGACCGCGGCCATTAAAATAGATTTCTTGTACAAAACCTTACATCACCTAGAAGAATTCATGACTTGATTATTTTAAAAGTTTGCAACTTTGCAATAATAATTTCATTTTCAATCGTGAGAGTTATTTACGTATACAATTTCGACATTTTCGAGAGCAATGTAAAATAATCTAGCAAAGCTACAACTTCCACGAAAAATCTAAGTTTAGGGGAAAAAGAACATATCGAGGTGAGAGAGAAAACAGAGTAAATTAGAAGAAGAAATTTCATGTAACTCGGCCAACGCAAAATGTTGAGCCATGTTTTAATGGTGTAAAACTCTGTATTAACCCTCCCAACTCGAGAACGATAAAATATCCTGATCATTAAGATCAGTTCGAGTATCTTGCCGTGAAGAAATACTTTACTAAGCCCTGCTTTCTGAGGATTTCACATTTGACAGTCGTGGTCGTTTAAAACCTTAGAAATTCATAATTGAATTGGAATCATTGAAAAAACTATTGATGTCACTATCTGAATTGGTTTGCTTCCTCAAAACTGGATACACCACTCATCAGCATAATATCCCTAACAAAATAAATACTTCCACTTGTTAATACTTATACACAATGTCCTTTTATTGTTTATTCTGTGCTGGGATTATATGCTCTGGCTAAAATCACGTTGGGAAAATTGCCCCTTGTTAACTTTTACATTAGAGTTTTGGATGATTCACGGTTAGTTTCACTAGACTTATATTGACCGGGATATAGACCCACAAATAATACAAAAGGTAATCACGGTCTATATCCCGGTCAATATAAGTCTAACTTTTACATTCTTCTTAAACTATTTCAATGGAGCAATAGTTACATTTGGTTAAATGACAAATATGATATTTCTTTTTTTTTTATTCATTTGAATCAGCCATATTTTTGCTGTTTGATTTATGATAAGAATTAGTTTAATAAATTGTTGTTGTTAATAAGATTTTTCAATGATGACGATATTTATAGAACATTAAAATAATTATGATCAATTTGAATCATATGACGCAGATGCAACCAGTCTCAAGGAAACCAAACCACCTGAAATGGTAGATGATGATCTAGTAATGAGTCATGATGATAAAGAAGAAAAGTCCGAACCTAGAAGGCTCTCACCAGGGCTTGGAATCCCTGAACGCCTGAGCTCTCTTCAGTCTTCCCAGCCAGCAAATAAGAAATGCAGACTTTGCAAAATACTATCTTTTTCTGCGACGCCGTTTTGGATAAGAATACGTTGCATTCGATGTTCGTCAGTAAAGAGCTTTTTAGATTGAATGCTTTAAATCGCAGTTTAAAATTAGTCCAGGGATAATCAATTAATTTAAGGCATTCGAGAAAATGCAGTATTCGCAAAATTGATACCCTCAGATTTTACAAGTTTTAGAATTCAAACCGTTTCAAAATATTTAATTTAAATAGATTTAAACATTTTATACACTATTATTATTTTGTAGGTATTATGAACTGCAAACTGATTACATAACTCCCAATGCTAAGAAAGAAATTATTTTTTTGAACGGTCAAAGAGTCAACTTAATCCAAGTTTTAATAAAGAATGTGCGCGCCCATCAAATTGTTGCATGGAATGCTTAATTCAAAAGATTTATCAAAACATTATTTAACATGAAAATACCTATTTTAAAGTATACAATTTTTATGGTGACATCGAAAACAACGTATTCCGAAACATTTCGTTCTATATATCACACAACACATCAGCAAAATAAACAATTGACAAACAAAACACCAAAAATCGACGCGTTTAAAGCCTCGGTACAAACCATAAACGAAATTCGTCTCAGTGGCCAAATGTCATCTGTATGAAATGTGTGTAAATGTAACAAAAGAAACACAAAAGCTACAATGAAAGCGCATTGAAATTAATTAAATAACATGTTTTTGTGACTAAGTCTTTAAAGTTACGACATTTGAAGATACAAATATTAGTTAAGGTTTTTACGAATTTCGTCAGTAAGTCAAGAAAAAGTCCGATAAAAAAAACAGAAACTAAAGAGAGGGAACGAAGATATGCCAACCAGTTGCCTGGTCGGGCTTACGTAACTGCAGAAGACTTAGTCGCATTATACAATATTAAAATTTAAGATACATTCGATTCTATTGCTGAAAATTTATGGGTAATCTCTCTTGCACTTTCGGCTAGAGACACAACTTGAATTATCTTGAATATCATGGACCAATAATACGCCATATTTTTTTCCTTCTTTCCTACCGTCACACTGTAGAATGTAGATGCCATACTTGTGGTTGGTCATGGGAATTTTCTGTTTTTCAATGATAACTTTTTGGTGTTGACAAAAAGTTAAAAAATTTGGAAGGGATAGGCCTGAATATATTTACAAAGTTCTAACTAAATTTCATAGATTATTGGTAAAAAGTTATCATGAAACAACAGAAAATTGATAATCTTCATGTTCAAGTTTATGGAAATTTGATTACCTGGCTGGTGGACCACATTCTGCAACCGCTTTCCCTTCCAAGTCTGGTTCGAGGTCGGACACGTCTTCTCTGACTATGTCTGATCCGCTCTGGAACTCTGATGTTGGCCGTGGTCTTGACAAGTTGGCTAGAAACGGGCATGTCTATCAAATATGCGGTTTAGTTTTTGTAAGGTATGGTGTTTGAACCTATTTATTTATCGCATCCGAAACACTACATCTTCAAAACAGGCATAGCCGACGTGAGGGAGAAGACCGCTAGGCTGAAGTGGGACTGGGCGGGTCACGCCTGCCGCATGCATCCGGATAGGTGGGCTAGTATAGCCACCAAGTGGATGCCGAAAAAGAAGCGCGGACGTGGCAGGCCCAGACGCAGATGGCGGGACGACTTAGACACCTTCATCAGTAACTGGCCGGAAAAAGCACAACAGCGGGAGTTATGGAGATCAAGGGGAGAGGCCTTTGCCCAGCAGTGGACACTTTAACGGGCTATTAAAAAAAAATCGTATGGCATATAAATTGAATACTAATCTAAGGATTGAGGTTTGCACTTCAAATACTCGATGGCTCTTTCACTGAGGTTCCCGAGGTCTTCAATCCGTCCCTTAATTTGGTGGTTTTGGTTTTTTGAACCTGACATGGGCTCTATTCAGGCTATTCCTCTAGGGGACCTCTTTTTAACTAGTTTTCGGTTACTCGAAGTTTTCTGGACGAAATCGCTCTTTAGCAATAAGAATACCAATTCTCTGCCCGTAATTTTAATCTGTGCCCCGTACTGTTATCTTTCCTTGAAACGGGTATTGAGTTGGTTACAAACATGAAATGTGGTGCCAAAAAGACTGGGTCTTAGATTTCATGCTGGAATTATTTGAAAATATTGGACAATTTTCTAATAAACACGAATAACCGATTATGCGTAACCTTAAGATGACCATATTTAATCCAAAATCTACTTTGGGTCATTGTACAGCGTAAATATAATAGTAATTTATGAGAGTACTTTCAATTAACAATTTAGGCAAAAGTATGGTTATTTATGGAATAGAGAGTCAAATATCAGAATGGAAATTGTATAACAAATCCATTAAAACCCAAATTTCAATTACACGTATCAGTTTCTGCACATCCTTCAGAACAACAATGACCCTCTTTCAGAGCATTAAAAATGAAAATAATAATTCACCCCTTATGATATAATGATGGTATTAATTATAATTACCTAATGGCCTGCAAAAATCATGTACAGTCGGCTGCAACCTCCCTAAATGACAGTTGAGCGTGGCCGGCGGTGATCTGCCAGCTTCGCAGGCTATGTTGACAGATGAGGCGTGCGCTACCGTCAGGCCTGCTCGATAACCTGCCTCGTATGTGGCCCCGTTAAGCTGGGGTAGTTCGCAGGGCGCTGTGGGAAGAATTATTCTTATATCAAGTGGAAAAAGCCGGGACAATTACAGATGTTAGCGATTTATACAGGGTTTCAGTACGGATATAGTACATTTCGATGCTAGTGCGGAAAGTATGTCATTACTTCACGAGTACCGAGATATCCTGCCACGAGCCGCATGACATTTCCGCACGTGTATCGAACGACGTTTTTTAATACAGTAGGGAAGAAAACAAGTAAGGAATTCGAAACTTAGGTATATTAATTAATTCTGTAACATCATTGTAATACAGTCGAAAAGTCAAAAAGTAATTCCTGGGCCAAAAGAGGCGTGGCCAAGAAGGGGCGCTAGGGGGGCAAAAGGGGCATTAAATATAAAAAAGCTGGAAAAGTAAAAATCACTAGTTCGCGAAAACCAATTTTGCACACGCTAAACAGCTACAGTACAGCTAAAGTAAGCAAAAAAATGGTTTTAGAAAAGTCATCGATTTTGTGTTCTTGCTGCTTCTTACTAGTAAAATTTGTGATTTAATTTGATTATTTGTAAAGCTGGATAATATTTGTATTCGTATTATTATTATTATTGTTGGGGTGTTGAGGGCCTGTGAGTGTCACGTCGACCAAGCAGTGATCTATTGTGACGGCCCTTTAAAGTTCGTTACTAATGCCCGTTGAGTCCAGAAAATTCCAGATTCTTTGGGCCGTAATGTTCTGTACCTCATAGGGTTGCAGTATGTGCCGCCCTAAGTGGATACTTCTTTTTGACATTAGTGGTCCACAGGAACAGAGAATGTGCATTGCAGTCTCCTCTGATTCCTGGCAGAACCTGCATGTCGCATCCTGTTTCTTCCCAATTCGGAACATGTGTTTGTTCAACTTACAGTGTCCAGTCAATATTCTAGTCACTGCGCAGGTTTTATATCTTTTGAGCCTTAGAAGCTCCTTAGCAGTTTTGCCGTTGAACCCTTTGATTAGAGCTTTCGAGTGTTCTTGTCCTTTGACGAACTTCCACCAATCGATTGCTCTCGTTTTTTCTATGTTGCTGAGCAGAGAGTATGCATCCCGTTTTGTGATTCCACAGAACGGTTCTGGGCCGACCAGGGGTGTGTCTGCGCCCTTTCTAGCAAGTTCGTCCGCTTCTTCGTTTCCGTTAATGTCGGAGTGCCCTGGTACCCATCTAAGTATGACTTTGTTGGAGTTAGCCAGTGCATTTAGGTTTGTTTTACAGTTCTGGACTAGTTTTGAGTTTGACTCGAGGGAATCTAGTGCCAGCAGAGCAGCCTGGCTGTCTGAGTTGATGTAGATATGATGGTGTCTTAGGTTTCTATCTTGTATTCGTATAATATAACGTCATCATTTAAGAAGTAAAGAATAAGATGAGTTTAATATACCTGGAACACATTCAGGCATACTGGTAACAGCCCATTCTCCCAACCAACAGCGGAGGTTTGTAGGTCCCTGGACATTGTATCTGTAACATAAGATGTAACCGTCATAGCATAGCCACATAGAAAAACATTCATAGTGATCACAGAGAAAACAAATACTCAAGGTAAAAGAAATTGCATCTAGTAAAAAATGCGCTTACAAGAAGATAAATATAGGGTTAGGTGTCCTCAACAATATCTTCGATTGACTTTAAATACCTACAGAAATTGCGTAGGTTGTTCACTGAAACAGGTGGTGCAGCAGAAAATTGTTGTCCTTCTTCCTCGCGTTATCCCGGCATTTTGCCACGGCTCCTGGGAGCCTGGGGTCCGCTTGACAACTAATCCTAAGAATTGACGTTGGCACTAGTTTTTACGAAAGCGACTGCCATCTGACCTTCCAACCCAGAGGGGGAACTGGGCCTTGTTAGGATTAGTCCGGGTTCCTCACGATGTTTTCCTTCACCGAAAAGCGACTGGTAAATATCAAATGATATTTCGTACATAAGTTCCGAAAAACTCATTGGTACGAGCCGGGGTTTGAACCCGCGACCTCCGGATTGAAAGTCGCACGCTCTTACCGCTAGGCCACCAGCGCTTCTAAGTGCAGCAGAAAATTGTTGTGACGCCAAAATAATTTTGAGTTTTTAAGAGTATTCAAATTGTATGTCTACCTTGTCACAGAGACAATAGTATGCCCTAGAGACTTTTATATTGATTGTGACTGTGACAAAGTACAAAATGGTACGGAAATTAAATACTTTGACCGTATGTTAGCCGATAAGGTATGTATGTATGTCACTTTATTGCACATAAACAGATTAACATAAAACGGACAAAACAAAACAAAAATAATAATATTATGTACAAAGGCGAACTCATCATGACCCAAAACTTGATCATGTCCATAATAAACATAATTAAAAATAAATTCGAGCTATGTTTTCCCATTGTTTTGATTAATAATCGTAAAAAAGATTCCTGGGTGACGGATGACATTTATCAATATAAAAAAATACTATTTGACATTACCGAAATTGGAAAATTAGTGCCCGACAACAGCACGATCTCAAATCTAATATACGACATGAATAATAAATACTCGAAACTATTATACATTCAAAAATCTTCATATTACACTAATAAAATACAAGCTAGCGGGAATACTATAAAGTCCATGTGGAACGTAATCAATCGAGAAAAGGGTAAAGCGGTCCGGGAACCGCTCGAGTTCACGGACGTTATCAGGGACTCCGCAGGTAATCCGTTTCCTTGCAAGAAAGATGCGGCCGATACGATGAATTGCAGATTTGTCGCGGCGGCGGAAGCGTGTGGCGCGCGACCCGCGGCGCGCACTGCCGCGCTCGACGCGCTGCGCGCCGCGCGCCCGCCCGCCGACCGGTGCATCCGACTGAGGCCTTTCACGCCGAGCGACGTGTTTACCATCATCACATCAGGTATTGCAAGGAAAACCACGAGAGATATATTTGATATTTCTGTTGTCATGCTCAGGGCGGTGGCCGCAGGCAGACCTAGCACCGATACTGGCAACTGCATACAATAGGTGTATTCGTGAAGGAGTTTTTCCGGAAGCCCTAAAGGAAAGTCGGATAGCGCCACTATTCAAGGGCAAAGGCAAGAGGGAAGACATGGACGCGTACCGACCGGTAGCGATCATCCCCGTCCTAGCTAAAGTCTTCGAATATGGTCTCAGCGCAAGGATAACGGACTTCCTCGAATCCACCGATGCACTCTCCGAGCAACAATATGCGTATCGCAAAGGCCGATCGACGTCAGCGCTAACGCGCGAAGTTGTGCGCCGGATTTTAGGGGCTCGTGAAAACAAAAACCAAGTCGCAGTGATATGCTGTGACTTGTCTAAAGCCTTCGACTTGGCGGATCACGGTGTCCTGGAAGACAAGCTGCGCCACTACGGCTTCGATAACCGAGCCCTGAGTCTAATGATCGATATGTTGTGTAACAGAACGCAAGTCATCGTGGCGGACGGGGGACGCCTGCGTTCAGACCCGGTTCGAACCCACATCGGCGTAGCGCAGGGATCGTCCGTCTCCAACATACTGTTCTCGCTGCTGCTGAACGATCTACCTGAGGCAGTGCACAGCGGCGAGACATTCATGTATGCGGACGACGTAGCAGTGGTGGTTACCGCTCAGAGCTGTGACGCACTTAGCGACCAGCTAAATATTACTGCAGCACTTCTCTCTGATTGGTTCAGTAAAAATGGCCTCACGTTGAACATACGGAAAACGCACTTTGTTCACTTCGACCTCTCGGGAAGGGAAACAAGGTCGATGTCTGTGCGCGCAAACGGACTGAATATCGAACAAGCCGCGAGCTCAACCTTTCTGGGCTTCGAACTGGACAGAGGACTGACCTGGGCGGCACACATTGATAAAGTGTGTAATAAGTTGTCAGCGGCCTGCTTCGCACTGAAACGTCTGGCTCGGTTATTGCCTCGCGATATGCTGAGAGCGTGTTACTTTGCATCGGTGCACGCACACCTGCAGTACGGAGTCGAGCTGTGGGCCCGAGCCGCAGATTGGGAGCGTGTGTTTCGGTTGCAGAAGCGCGCCGTACGGGCTATAGTCCGAATCGCTCAAACCGAATCGGCGAAACCGCACTTCAAAGCCCTAGGCATCCTAACCTTGCCGTCGTTACTAATCTTTCAAGCGGCAATATACGCGCGTGCGCAAGCAGACAGCGCCCCTGCCTCGTCGAATGCGGCCCCGCGCCGCTACCCCGCGCCGCTACCCCGCGCCGCTACCCCGCGCCGCTACCCCGCGCCGCTACCCCGCGCCGCTACCCCGCGCCGCTACCCCGCGCGCTGCGGCCGCGCCCTCTGCAGGCTCGCGCCCGTGCCGCACAAGCTGGCCAAGTCGGACAAGCTCATTCACATATTGGGCCCAAAAGTATACAATCGTCTTCCGGACTCAATAGTAGTTGCTAAAAGCGTAGCAATATTTAAAAACAAATTAAAGAAATGGTTAATCGAGCAAGCGTTCTACGACCATAAAGAGTTCTTTAAATTAGGAACTTAGGTAGATGTAAGAGATTAAATACAACCTACATTATGTAGCGAAAATTCATACTTAAATATAATCTTTATACACTGTATAAAATGTGACATGTAATTTATATTATTAATAAATATTATGATTATGATTATGATTCATCCCTAAACGGGATCTCTTCCAGCTAACCTTTGAGAAAATGTGAAAGGATCAAACACTAACAAATAAATAAATAAATATTATAGGACATTCTTACACAGATTGACTAAGTTCCACGGTAAGCCCAAGGAGGCTTGTGTTATGGATACTCAGATAACGATATATATAATATATAAATACTTAAATACATAGAAAACACCCATGACTCAGGAACAAATATCTGTGCTCATCACACAAATAAACATAGGCGAAAGACAATTTAATATGAACAAATAGCAATATGAGAAGAAGACGAAGTAAGGTGTGTTTATGAGACTTAGTTCTGAAAATTAATGATATTTGATTTAGACATACCCATATTCACAGGAGAAATGCACAACCTGTCCATTAGGGACAGGGTCTGTCTCGTTCAGTTCTCTCTCCTCCGCATGTCCCGTTCCAGGGGTCCCCAGTATCGGACCCACGTTCGTGTGGCTGGCGTCCGGTGACATGATGTATATGCCGTACTCCGTCGAAGGCACGTGACATGGAACTGTGGAAGTTAAGGAAATATCTCACATAGTTAGACGATGGAACTAAGAAAAAGTATGCAGTGAAAAGCCTACGCAGTTCGTACGTCTACTTGACTTATGAATTATTTGCGTCTAAGGTTGATATTTCAAAGAGAAGCTATAGGACGCGATGTTTTGCTAGCTTATAGCGACAGGCACTACATATCAGTATAGTTTGAATCTTCTCAAATGAGTTTGACGCTAAAGACCCTAATATGTTAAATAAAAGCCATTGTTTCTTTTTTGGGAGCGCGTGGCCACTGTGTCTTAGCACGTGGCCGATTGAGTCTCAGCGCATGGCACGCGTGGCACGCGCTGAGACACAATGGCCACGCGCTCGCAAAAAAGAAATAATGGCTTTTGTTTAACAGCTTAGGGTCTTTGGCGTAAAAATCATTTGAGAAGATTTAAACTATACTACACTGTTGATAATTAATAAAATGTGCGTGTCTCATTCTGTAAGTAGGCTTCGTGGGACACAAGTCAATGTCACTAGTAATTTTTTTTTGATAATTACATTAATTATTGTGTATAAGATGGATACATTTTATTACTAAAGTTAGCAAAAGAAATCGAGACCCAATGATACCTCCCTGTGGCAACCTTGTACTAAGAACTTTATTGCTGGGAAGCAAACCATGCGCATTACAGAAAAGTTGGGGGCAATCATTCTTTAAATAAGTGGGGGCTATCATTCCCAATAAAAATTATAGACACGACTCACGGATTTCACATTTCGGCTTGTCTGGCTTCCATCTCCCTCTAACGCATTTGGCTGTTGTGTTCAGGTCTAAATTCAGTCCGTAGCCTTTGCCACAGGCTACTCTCACTATTGTTCCTGAAATAATATACAATTACATCAATATTATAAAAGTAATAATAAAGTCATTCTCTGAAAGTAACTCATTGTTTATCTATGAAGTCGCCAAGTGGGTTGAATTGAAAGTGATGCGTTTCGATACTTTCGACCCTAAGGAGTTTTACTTTTCAAGTATTTTTTTTATGATAAGCCAGAAAAATTCGATTCAAAATGGATTTGCCGTGATGAACCGAGATCCCTCAATCGTTCAGTGAAAGATACCTTAAGAAATACTACAAGTTTATTATACCTAATCACATTTTATAAAATACTCTAGTATCCTTTGTATTCGAAATGAAATTGATGATTTTACGTCAGTTAAGAATATTTAACAAACAGTCTACAATTGCTATGTGAAAATTATAAATATTAACATACCTGAACTAAAAGTGTTATTAGGATCCCGTCCTAACTTAACAATTTCAATATTAATATAAGGTTCACTTTCGATAGGTTCACAAGGGCTCTTTGGTCGTCCCTTTTTCCCCTTTTCACCGTTTCCTTCTGACATTGCTCCGTCGGTTTCTTTTGAATCTGTCTGTTCTGCTCCTTCTTCACTGTCTGAGTGTTGTTGTCTCAGTCTCCCACTCTTGCCGTCACGTCCTCTGTAAAAACATACAAAAATTATTACTTACCAAAGTCTTATTTCTTAGTTCATTTTCGGGGTGTGCTATTTTCATCTAGCACAAGATTTTTTTAGGTTTGTAATTGATTAAAACTGAGTTTTGGTTGTTCATAAATTTAAGCAAACCTCTGTTAAATTGTGTCTCTTCTATATAAATTAAAATACCTTACGTTTTAGGAATAGCAGCGGTCGTCTGATTTAATCGATCAGTTTTTCTACTAGTTCTCTTGTCCCGCTTGTCCAAGATATTGTCTACTTCCGTTGAATTTGTATTGTTATATTGTAGAGGTATGACTGCCATTTCTTTGCTACCGCTACTTGTCTCATTTTGATGTTTAATTTCTTCGATTTCAAGTGGCAGGACCCTAAGGAGATGGCTACTAATTTCATTAATGTTATCTAAATCTGTATGAACGGGATTCGCAGTCCACACATCTGTATCACCTTCCTCTGTATTTACATCCCGTTTGATTCTAGTATGCGTTGAACTATCTATACTTTTCGTTGTTAATTCAGCTATATTACTTTCAGCACCTTGCAATTCTACATCCATATCTTTTCTGTTTTCTTCGCTTGTTTTAGGCGTTAAAAATCTCTTCCTCCGTTTATCTACGTATCGTTCAAAATATTGATGTTTCAGTATGTTAATTTTCTTTGCATGTCCGTCTGTTTGGTGATCAGGGAACATACCACCTTTCAACACCGTAACGTGGGACAAATCATCATCATCAAGCTCTGAAGAGTCCTCGTATTCAGACCTGTCTTCCTTTTGTACTACTTCATCATCTTCAGGCTCATATACAGGCTGATACGAATACATCCTATGTCCTATAGGTTCACCATGAACATTGTAAACTGTGTATACGGCAGTTGGGAAATTCTCTCTATTCTCATGTTCAGTCTCTGTTTCCATTTCATCTCCATCGGATTCAATATCGAATTTCTTCATTATTTTGAAATTAGCGTGTCTTAAGGTCGGTTTTGGGTCATCATGGTTGTATTTACTGTATAGTTCATCTACGTATGGGTCAGGAGCTTCAGTTTGGCGCCGGATGTTGTTATAGTAATGTCGAAGGAAGGCGGATCGTCTGTGACGTATTTCCGTTTCCGGGATGGAGCGGCGTCTACGATTCCATCTTATACGAGGATGCTGAAATAGAGTGCACCTGTAAAAAATGTATGGTTGTGTAAAATAATACGAGGAACAATGCTACATAATAAGTATCTACAAGATTTTTCATAAATTGTTTACCCTCCAGCAATATTTCAGCGTACATGTTACAGAGAACTAAAGGGTCACTTTCTCACACCTCAGCTTCCCCCTTTTCGTCGCTCTTGAATTTACTTACTTAGGCAGTTCCCTGGGACTCCAATGACCTCCAACGCACGTGGCTCCAGGGGCTCCCTCAGACAGCACGTAGCCCTTGTCACACTCGTACATTATCTGTTTATTGTTTACCACCTATAAAAGTATATCATGAAATTTAAATCAGCAGGTATAGAATTATTACCAAAATCTTCATAGGCACTATAAGAGAAAACTTTATTAATTATACGTATTTTTTTTCATACATGCTTAATATTTTTTCGTTGAAATATTCATCATCTGATTTCCTCGTGGCTAAAAATAAAGGCCCAATGCTGAACCCTACGGTACACCTCTTTGCTTTGATATACATTTTTGTTGGCAATTCAGATCCTACTAGCTATGGTGTCACCCAAATCTTTTGGATCCAATTTGCATACTTTAGGGCACAACTAGACATATTATCTATAACAACAATAAAATCAAAGTTAATATTATTTTTACCTTCTTAACATAAGGTCTGTAGTCGTAGAGTCCCATATTACCGACTAGCAAAACCTTCCCATTTTCGATGTAGCCCGGGAAAGGGCAGAACACTGAAAAAAGAAACAGATTTATGTATGTTTGTCCCTATCTATCATAAAAAGGTCAATGTAAAATTAAATACACGACCACTTTCTCACGACAAATATTTACCCCCTTATTCATAAGCATTAGTAAAACATTTGTCAAATTTTGTCTCTTTCTAACAAACAGTAATGGCAAAATGACAGATAGGGACAAACGATTATCAATGGCTTATTTTTGAATTCCACCGTTAGTCTTCATGTCAAATGTCATCATTGGGCTTATGAGATTACTGGGATTGATACTAAATAAGAAATAATTAAATTACCTTCTTCACATTTAGCAGCTTCCCCACTCCAGTTTCCGAAAGAGCAGACCACAATAGGGTTGCCTCTCAGCTCGTAGCCGTCCTTGCAGCGATACCGGGCCTTCATACCGTGTTCTGTCTTAGGGGCTATGACCATCCCGTTCCGGGGGAAACGGGGCATTTTCTTACATCTGTAACAACAAGGAAGAAAAAATGTAAATAACAAAATTACGAGACGACTTCGCCATTTTGAAGTTCAGCCGGAAGTCCTAACTCTAAATTACTAGACGCGGACGCTATCGGTCCTGGTGACACCAAGAAATAGAGTACAGGACAGTGCTTAAAAGTGAAAGCAGACAACAGGCGTTTTATCGCTGATATGCAATCAGACGAAATATAGTGGATTTATAGAAACCATCCCTAGCTGACAATTTTTAGAGCTGTTTTCATTTTATAAATATAGACACGTAATTATTGCAAAAAAATTACTTTAATTAGTTTAGTATTTAAATTTCGCGCAAAAACGCTCCAAGCTGTCACGTGATCTTGATGACGAAACGATGTGATAAATAAACTGCTGTCAGTGCTAGAAGATCACCAGGTTTGACAACTTGTCTGTGGTGTTTCTCACACCGTGACGTCACGCGCTCCGATTTGCGTTTGCAGTCACGTGATTCTGGGCATCGCTTTAAATACTTTTAATTATTTATATTTAAATTTTTACGCATATTTACACTTACAAAACATGATTTTCAGCATTCTAATATTCCCTGCTATGGTAAAAACATAACATTTTATATGTTCGCGATTCATGTCAACATGCCTATTTCAAAAGAATAATTACATACCTCGCAGGGCTACACCTAGGTATCTGAGTCCAAGTCCCATTATTGCACGTAACAGCAGCATTATTCGATGGAAACTCGTAATTCTTCTCACAGTCCACCAGGATAATCTCTCCGTGTTGCACCATGGACGAACTGCCGACAATCTGGGTGTTCTCTTCTTGAGTTTCGTTCTCGCCTGTCTTGTTTTCTACTAGTCTGATTCGGCCTTGAGAGACGTGGGGAACTACGCAGGGTGCTGGAAATAAGATATAAATAGTAGTAGTAGTAGTAGTAAATCACTTTATTGTACAAAACAAAAATTGATAACATGAAATTCATATAAATTTAGGTACAAAGGCGAGCTTATCCCTATAAGGGATAGTCATATAACTACCATAAGGCCACTTGAATTCACATAGGTTAACCATTTTGTTGTTATATAACTTGAATAGAATTAGATGGAGATACACAGACGTCGAATAATCTTCGCATTGAGGTCTAAAGTGTTGGTGGTACCTGAAGCGGCGGCGACCAGCATCTCATTCGGCGCAGCGTCCATGTTAAACAAATGCTAACTTATGCGAGTGGCCCCGCCCCGCCCACTGCCATAAATCTGGCGACTAACATACAAAACTATGTTAAGCCTACCTAAACACTGAGGCAGCGGGTGGCTCCAAGTCCCATCATTCTGGCAGATCGCAGACCCGTTTCCTTCCATCTTCATCCCGTCCTGACATCGGAAGATGATGGACGCTCCCAGCCCGGTCCCCGAAGAGATGTTCTCTAACCATCCGTTCCAGAGCTGGCCGGGGTGTCCGCAGTTGATTTCTAAAAACATTTTGTTTTCTAGCCGTATTATACCATCGCCCACACTGTTGACTGAAAATTCGTAAATCTTATTCCAAAGATATAACGTCAACTGATATCTGTTGGCACTCGTATCTCAAAATTTGCATTACTGAACCCAAGAACTTATTGTTTGTCTTAATAGGCAAAGGCATTGGTAAAATTAGGCAGTCATTTTTGAATTTTAAGCAAACTAGGTAGCAACTAAGGTATAGTCCGACAAGAAATTATAGAAAATAAATGAGAGCGCCACTTCCTACGTAACTGCCACATTTATGAAGTAAAATACTTAAATATGGCAACAATTTAGTATGGAATTAATTAGTTCCAGTTTATTTAATTTTTACTATTTTATGCCGCACTATAGCTAGAAACTTTTGATCCTGGATAAAAATGGGTCAGAAATGTTATAAAAACGAAATAAAATTGAAGTTTTTGACACAGATTGTACGTTTATTAAAACATCGGCGAATGCCAATCGTTATTAATTTAAAAGTTAAGAAATATCTTTAAATAACATCTTAGCGTATCAGCAAAGGATTTGGTAGATGCTCTCGTGGACTCAAAAAAATTCACCATTTATTTTTGGAAAATTTCTTTACCTTTACACAAAGGCTGAGTCCCCGACCACTTCTTATCAGCCCCGCAGCGCCTTGTGGCGTCTCCCACCAGTCTGTATCCATATTTGCACTCGTATGACACCACCGAGTTGTAGGCGCACGAAGTATACACCGCCTTCCCGTGGCGTGGCGCCTCCGGCGGCGGGCACTGCACCTGCGTAACCACTAGATGGCGACACGGGTCGCTTTAACGTAACGCACACGTTCACACACAGATGGCGCTTTTATCAAAAACATTTTTAAACAGATAATGACCTTTGGACACATGCAAATCGAAAGCGGCATGCAAATAAAACGATGTTTAATTTTTAAATTTATTTTTCACTACAGCATTAAGGTACCGATAAATTATTATACAGTAAATTCTTGCACGATCAACATCGATTTAAAGCCATTGCTACAATGATCTACACAGATGTAGTTTTAAATAAGCTAAGGGCAGTAGAGACCTATATAAAGTAAAATTTTATCATGGCCATTTGGACTGACAAAACTCAGAAGGATTGTTACTACTGTCATAGAATTTGAATACGACAACAAGTATATAATATAATGATCACAAATATGTTTCAATAAACACACTACGTAATGTTATGATCGACTCAATCTGTCCCCTTCTCTCCTCCTTCTATTGAGCAGCAGGAAAGGAGAAAAAAGATGGTTTTAATTTCATTATTAGAGATTAAAATAGTAGAGATCCCACAGGCTTCCGGCAAATAACCATAGACATGGCCTAAAATGTTTGCAAGGAATGGGATAAATAGCTGAATTAGTATTAAAACATAATATATGTTTCTAAATCATTGGCTTCATTTAATATTACGTCAAAAACCACAGTAGTATATTTGAAAGTCATTGTTTAATAGCTTGCAAATCATTTTAGGCATTGCAATAATTTCTGTCAAAACATATGGCCGGCCTCAATTATACCAAAGTTGACAAAGTCCTTATATTTGCAGAATGGATTTGTAAACATAGACGATAGCTTCTTAGACTTAGCTAAAGCTTTTGACATAGACAAAAGTAATCACTTTATCAGCATACAGGAAACTTAGAGAAAAAAGTTGTTCAGAGCCTTTGTTTTTTAAGTTAAGCTCTATGATCAATAGCTGTCCAATACTTTTAGTAACCATCTCCTTTAGTTAGGATTAAAAAGAGCATTACATAGCTCTGGGATCCCGCAAGGATCTGTTATTGGACACACGATTTTTGAGCAACTGTTAAATAACGGTAAAATTTTGTATTGTATCCATACTATCCATCCACATTGAATACATTTTTACAAATAAATAATTTGGCACTGAAAATTTCATCTACTCAGATATATTTGATGGCTTTAATAATACCGATTTGAAATATTTAATTAATTCCTCAGTGGGAGGTCCACTAAACTAATTGCGTCATGACAATGAAATTGCTTATGATAGCCATGATATCACGACAGAGGAAGCGCCATGCGAACTAACCGATTTGTAGTATAATGAGAGATTTTTTCTATTAAAAACATATTGTTAAAGCGAGATGTACAGACAAGATTTAATAGTTGTATATTCCATTCACTGCTAAACTTTCAGTTTGGATGTTATCGCTTATCGTTAAGAATTAACATTTTGCCAAAAAATTGAAAGACATCGACGATGATCGATGCATAATACCTGAATACGGTTTATAATAATTTTGTGTGCCTAAATATCTAAATATTATTTCCGCGTATTTTGAAATTTATGCTTTTTTTAATCATCTCTCTCATAATACTAAATCGGTATCAAAATTGTAAATACCTATAGATCTCCATTATTCACATTAATTTGAAAACCATGCAACATTCAAAGATGAAGGACGACACTGAAATCGGCAACTACATTGTCACGAAGCAATGCTAGTACAGGATAAATTAATGTTCATGGTTTTAGTTGTGAGTCTGTGGGTTTTGTATATGTTTTAACGCAAATTGATAACAATCCTATTAATTTAGAGCAGCAGAATCTTCATTAAGACTTAAAAGGCCAGCATTTAGAAAATCTGCGTTATCAATTTGTGTTTAATCAGTTAAAGATAATATTTGTGCCATTTTAAATTAAAAGGGTTTGTCGCTTCTCAGTAAGGCGCTATTTCCATATAGCTTCAATTAGAAATTAACCTTATCGACAACCGACAATGTGGTACCTTTTGGTTGAAAACGTCACATTTATTTTCTAAGTTCCTAAATAAAATAATTCGAAGGTCTGATTACACAAATTAGAATAGGAATAGAAATACTACTACTTATTTTTTTTTCATTCTCCCATCAATTCCCCATTGTTAAGATATTTTCCCCCGTTTTCGTTTTTCTGGGAGCTTTTAATTAAGTAGTTTTAATAAGAGTACTTAAGGCGACTCCTCTCCTTTATGAATGTTCTAAAATTAGTGAGTTCATAGTGAGACAAAGTGTCCTACGGATGTCCACATCATATAATTGGGATGGTTCGTTTTCGATTTTTTTATTGGTCTACTGTTTATTTAATTGGTTTTCAAAATGTTGAAGTAAGCTAAACCATTTTTCCTCTTCACACAACCCCGTCTGCTCAGACTCACAACCAAAACCCCCAATATTGAATCTACTCACGGACGCAGGTCGGTAGCTCCTTGGGCGCCCAGGCTCCGTCGGCCTGGCAGTAGCGCTCGGCCTTGCCCACCAGCTCGAAGCCCTGACCGCACTGCACGACGGCGCGGCAGCCGAACGTGTGGCAGTCGGCGGTAACCCAGCCGTGTGGGACGTCGCCGGGCTCGCCGCAGGAGCGGGCTGGAGAAGAAACGAGTAAGGGGAACATTGGCAAGAGGAACACGTGTGGGTTTGTGATTGTATGAAACAAACATGTGAAAAAAGCAGTTTAGGCTTTACACGAAGTCATTGGATTAGTTTTAGTTATGTTGAGTTGAATGTCGATGGTAGCAATTGTTATCAGTCCGGATGCTTGAATGCCACCAGCCAACCTGTTAAAATAACATTGACAAGAACATTTCGAAGTCGTCATCTAATGTTTTTATTTTAGGTAACACCAATATAAAAACGACAGCTTCTTCACGAAACTTTTCAAGGCTTACGTCATGTAGGGTGCTTGTAGACATTATTATGCTTCAGATGCTGATGATAAAAACCATAAACACACACACATATGCACACACAGATACATTTACGCTCACAGCTGATGTCCGGCCGTACCACGACACCTGGTTGTCGATGGCCAGACACTTGGCCCTGGGGAAGCCGTTGGTTACGTAACCGGTGTGGCAGTGGTACTGCACCGTTGCGTCGAGGTCGAAGGTCGCCTGTTCGGGGAGCGCGGAGTGGCGGGCGTGCGAGATGGTGGGACGGTGTGCTATCTCTGTCACTCTTAACTAGCGATTACACCAGCAGCACTAGTGTTGTCACTGTCACTCTTTACACATTTTTTTTTTTATTTTTTTTATTTATTTTTTATTCATTACATTTCACAGCATAACAGTGATCCAAAGCACTGTGAAACCAATAGACATTTCATACACATAGTACACAAATCTAAACTAACATATAACAGAAGAAGGCCGTTCATTCCTCGTCTCGCAGAACCTCAAGCATTCATAACACACGTCCAACCATCCACTCGCAAACACATCACAGTTTGGTGCTGATTCGAGGAGTGAGTTTAGCAGGTGCAAGGCTTGAACAAGCGGTGATTTACGGCGGGACACAGTTCGTACTGGTGGCAGCGCTAACAAATGGCGACAACGCGGTCGAAAGAGAACTCTAGTCGGTGAGGGAACATATAGACGCAGCAACTGAGCTACTAGTTCGGGGCAGTCAGAATCCATGAGATCCCAAGCAATAGTGCTATCTCTGACAGTGTTAACCAGAGATGGTCTTGCTTTGGTAGTGCTGTCTCTGTCAGTCTTAACTAGCTTGGGTCTTGCTCTGGTAGTTCTATCTCTGTCAGTGTTATGTGATGTACTCACGCTCACAGCTGATGTCCGGGCCGTACCACGACGCCTGGTTGTCGATGGCCAGACACTTGGCCCTGGGGAAGCCGTTGGTCACGTAACCGGTGTGGCAGTGGTACTGCACCGTGGCGTCGAGGTCGAAGGTCGCCTGCTCGGGGAGCGCGGAGTGGCGGGCGTGCGAGATGGTGGGGGGTTGCAGGCAGTAGACTGGGGAAAGTGCGGGGTTGAGTGCATGGTCAAATACATATTAAAGGGTATCGAAAATAGAATCCATCTAAGCTAACTTTGCACCGATTTAACAGAACAGTGAGGGAGTGTCATATTTTCATAGAAATTTAACATTACTTCACCTTTGTAAATTCTATGAAATTCCATGAGATTCCAGAATTTCGAGGAAATAAATACTTCTGAAAATGTAGACTTTTGGTCCGGTGATAGATTCTCTTGGCTAATTACTTAATAATATTACTTTTTTTACGTCAAACTAAAGAGCCTTCGTTTATTAGCAATATCAGAAAGTTCAAAGAGTAACCTTTAAAAGAGTAAATCTATTAAATTTTCTTTTTATATCAATTGGCGATGAACAGAAGCTTTTGGAGGAACCTGGGGCCTACAGCAAAATCGAAATTTAGTTATCTCTCTCTATCACTCTTACATATTCGAGCGATCGATAGAGAAGCAGATAACTAAATTTCGATTTTTACGGTAGACCCACTGGTCTTCAACAGAAGGACATGATGTGACAATCTTCCTTACATTATGTTCTTTTAATTACCGACAATATTTTGCGATGTGAATATATAGGTCATACTGAGCAACTATTACTATGGGACCAAGCCCGAATGTTTTTTTTTGGAAATCACGTTTGCTTCCTCAAATTTGCTCACAGACAAATTTCAATGAACCCCAAATATCACAATCTATTTGATTTTCCGAAGAACATTAGGTTACCATCTTCCCTTCTTCGTAAGTTGGGTGAAATACAAGGTACAAGGTTTTATTAAAAGTGAAGAGAATATTTCAGACAGTTCATTATTAGTTTCATTAAGCTTTTACGAAGATAACGTAAAAATAATAATGACTTAGGTAATACCGAAAATTATTATTTAAACACAGAAAACCAGGGAGTAAAATTAATCAGGAATGTTAATTTCCATAGGTACAGCACCGGGTGTTTCTATATCATCATTGTAGGTGGCGCTATTTACTTTTTTTGCATTTTAACTTTGTGATTATGAAAACTGTTACGTTACGGCTATTTATGATTTAGGAAGTTATAAATGAACTTGCCTGGCCGCTGTCTCAGACAGTAAGGTACAAGGAAAGCATAATAAATAAGCTTTTTTCTAAAAGCGAAGCGAAGGCAAAAATATAAGTCGTATTTCTCAACCGATTATCGTGAAAAATTGTGAGCAGGTTCGATAATTAAGTACATGCAACTTTTGTTGATTCAGTTTTTGGATATCTGTCAAAATGATGGAGCACTGTGGGTCCGCGAAGTCTACAGTTGACAGACTTGGGTCTCTATTGTTTCCCATATAGTTTTAAGTCATAATGTATTGTTTGTCCACATTTTCGTTAGTCATAATTTGGTTTTTCTCAGAAACGCTTAACTTTTCAGGATTGCCATAAAACAAACCTAACCTAACCTATAACCTGAGGAAAATCCTGAAAAGTTAACGGTTTCAGAATTATGACAAATGATAATATGACAATCATTACATTATGACTTTCAATAATTATGTTAAATAAAGGGACCCCTGACAGACCTACTAGACATGGGGGATAAATAACGTCACGGTGACTTTGTCACCCTGACTTCGCCATCAAAAGGTGTCTCTGTACTCACACAAAAAACGTTCCTACTGTTCCTAGCGCATCCTAAGCCGGTAAAAGTGCGAAGGTTATTTTGGAAATTACTTGTGAGATAACGGTGTGACAAAAACACGGTATAATATCACCGCGACAATATCATATGGTGATATGAGTAACAGGCGTGACATAATCACGTTGAAATAAAAGTGTGACAAAAAAACGTTCATTACAGGACCGTGACGTGTCACGTGCGTGTCACATATATCATGCAGTGACACGGGTAACAGGTTGTACAATAAATTGCCTGAAGAAATTAATAAAGAAGAAAAAGAAACTACTTTTGCGAAGAAATTAAAACAAATGCTTGTAACAAAAACCTACTATTCTGTAAATTAATATTTAAGCGACCAACTATAAAAAGTAATTTTTTGTTTAATAAGATAGTTACAGTTGTTACCTTGTGTAAAAAAAAACATTAGTTTAAGTTAGCTTAAGTTACTTTTAAGAATTGCCATGCCCTAACGGGGCTCATGTTTGATACTTTTATCTTATAAGAACCTATGTACAACAACATGAAAGCAAATAAACTACTTGAATACTTGACAAAGTCACGATGACTTTTCACTGTGACTTTTTTGGAACGGGATCGTCAGTCACTGATATCAAAATGACACGCTTTTCCCCATGTCTAAGACCTACTAGTATTTAATTTTACCACCTACACCTACAGTAATGATGAGGCACGCCGCACGCGGAACACGCAGGTTTGTCAGTCTTACATTATTTACTAGCCTCTAACCAAAATTTGAAATATACAATTTTAAAGGAGATATCAGGTGTCAGAATTTCAGAATTTTCAGATAATATTGAAGGTGAATTCTCGAAACATAATTTATATTCCACGAAGATATTTTACGGCCTGGGGCGACTTAGACGGTATTTCAGTACTTATTTGATGGATAGAGATAGGTTTTAGGGGTTCTTGGGGCGTGATAAATATGGAGATAGGTTTTAGGACTGTGGTGGTTTACTCGTGCCTATCATCATATCGCGGTGTAATGGGTGCAATTTGAAAATATTTAGATGAGTACGGTTTCACTCACTATTAATTTTAGTCGCTTTTGGCGACATGTTTCGGATTCTTTGGGAATCATTCCGCAGGCACGAGTGTCCGCGGCGGTTGTACGTCGTGAGTGAAACCGTACTGATCTATAGATATTTATATTTTGAAATATGTCTCACGATAGTAAGTTCTATTGGGTGCAATTTGGTTTGACGTTTAGTAAGTGTGAGGACAAGTGAAATTCTGGTATTACATGTTATATTTTTAAATACACTCATGGACAAATTTAGAGCAACGCAATATTTTCTTGACCTCTCGCAAATTGCGCGTTTCATAAAAACATGCCACTTTCATATATTTGGTATTTTGTCATAAATTTTGTATGATTTCTACTCAGAATCAAGAGCTCTTTCTTTCCTAATGAGATAAAAAAATGTCCAAAGGTTTTTTTCATTTGTGTTACCATTTCCCCATATACTTTGTATGGCGGTAACAAAATGGAACGTTTGAAAAATGTATGGAAATTTTGGGACACTTTTTTTCTCCTATAAGGATGAAAAGGGCTCGCGATCCTGAATAAAAATAACACAAGTGGCATTTTTTTTATTGACTACACAGTTTGATCGGCATACTGACCAGCGACTGCTTTTTAGGGTTCCGTACCCAAAGGGTAAAAACGGGACCCTATTACTAAGACTCCGCTGTCTGTCTGTCCGTCTGTCACCATGCTGTATCTCATGAACCGTGATAGCTAGACAGTTGACGTTTTCACCGATGATGTATTTCTGTTGCCGATATAACAACAAATACTAAAAACAGAATAAAATAAATATTTAAGTTGGGCTCCCATACAACAAACATTATTTTTTTGCATAATGGTACGGAACCCTTCGTGCGCGAGTCCGATTCGCATTATGCCGGTTTTTTTTATGAGAAAATTGGTGACGTGGCCTACAGGGCCACGTTGTTGTATGGGAGCCCCACTTAAATATTTATTTTATTCTGTTTTTAGTATTTGTTGTTATAGCGGCAACAGAAATACATCATCTGTGAAAATTTCAACTGTCTAGCTATCACGGTTCATGAGATACAGCCTGGTGACAGACGGACAGACAGCGGTGTCTTAGTAATAGGGTCCCTTTTTTACCCTTTGGGTGCGGAACCCTAAAAACGTCAACATGAGTGACTTACTGTTCTTTTTGCACGCTGGCGGCATTCCGGCCCAGGAACCATCGGCTTGGCAGCTCCGGCTTGCCAGCCCCACCACGTGGAAGCCGTGTGTGCAGGTGTACACGGCCCTGGGAAAATAAGACGAGAAATCAACATTAGGGTCCTACTGTTGATGATATCCAATCTAAGGCCCAAATTAATTCCAATCCAATTTAATTGACTAATGTAAAAGCGGGCGGAGCGGCGGAAAGCGCCGAAATTTTAAAACGTAATAAACTTAAGAGCCTCGGTAGAGAGTATCATTTCGTTCCATTTGGAGTTGAAACTCTAGGCACAGAATAAGTAATAGTATTATCATACAGAACGGCCACGCACCGCCCCGCCCCGATTGGAACTACCTCGCCTCGCAACACCAGATTGACGACCTTTTGCCGACCGCTCAGTACTGTTTTTAAGCAACTTACTCACACAATGACGCATGCCGCGTGTACAGACGTATATATCTTGTATGTAAATAAAGATTATTCCAATCTAGGTCCCAATTTGATTTACGACCGCGAAGTGGTCACCTATTAGCTGTGCCTAAAACACGCACTATGTTTCATGGCAAATCACCACTTGTCCGCGCTCTACAACATATCAACGCGTTTCTCGCATCAGCACCGGAATGTGATGTATTTGCAAGTAATTGGATGGATCTGTGTAAAGAGTGTATGAAGTACTGTGAGGCGATGGATATTCAAGAAAAATAAAACTGAGGGCCTTAACAATTTAATTACAAATAACTTGTCTACTGTTGTAAATTGGTTAATATGCTCAATCTAACTACAAACATTAAAAAAAGATAATTATTGTACTTAATTGTAATTTATTTAGTTATTAAGTTTAGTTGTTAAGTAACATGTCCTATATTGTATGCCCTAGCAGGGTATCATGTACCTACTAAGACTAAAATGTCAGACCTTAATGCACTGATGAACATGATAACAATGGATTAAATGAATATGAATATGAATATGAATATGAATATAAATAAAATGTGTGCACTTTAGAAACATAAGAACTGAAAGTGTAAGGCTAGACATAAAATCAAATAACTTGTCTGTTCTGGCTGTAAATGAAACTAAATGTCTGTGTATCTATGTGGATGAGAACTTAAATTGGAAAAAACATGTTGACTTTCTCTGCAACAAACTTAGTAGCTTCGCTTTTGCTCTGAAAGGCTTGAAAAATATTTCTACACAAAAAGCGGCTTTGCAGGCGTATCATGCGTTTTTCCAATCTCACGTCCTCTATGGGTTAGCTGTATGGGGTAGTTGTAACAAAGTCCATCGTCTGTTTATACTACAAAAGAGATGTGTACGTATTTTAGTTGGCAGCAAATCTAACCGAGTCGTGCAGAGCCTCCTTTAAAAAATTAGGTCTGGCCACTCTCTCTGCACTGTATATAATAGAACTCTGCAAACTAGTTCGCCGGCATGTAAATAAATTTCCTGCAAAAAATAACTTGAATAGCGACAGACTAAACTCAATGTTTGCTCACGACATTCTGGCTCCTGTTGCTACGGGAGCAATCTACCAGCGTAGCACTATCTATGTTGCCCGTACAAATTAACTCACTCAATGACTTGAAGTTTTTGACAGAACTTAAAAAAAATGTCATTGAATTATGCCCCTACAGCTTAAGGCCGTTCCATCGGTTTGCCGCTGTCACTTTCACATTTCGCAAGAAAGAACGGGAAAGATCATACGCGCCAAGTGTCAATTTTGATCGAATTTTGACGATTTTTATTTATTTTAAAAACTTTACCTTACAATATCGAAATTCGAAAGCTATGAAATTACTATTTAAGTTAAGATTGTTTTTTCTTCTTTTTTTGTTTATAGTATCAACGAGTAAATAACCGAGTAAAGTAGGATTAAAAGTCCGAGTTAGAGGTTACTTTGGGAATCAATTGTATCGAGCGAAGTGTCATAATTCGTGTATCGGAAGCTATGTTGTTAAAGATAATATAGTCAAGAACTACATATATTTTTTCCACGTCCACGAATATCAACGCCTCTTAGAAAAACGTGATCATATAAGGAGGAGGAGTTAAGTGAATACTATAATATAAACTGTTAGTTAATAAGTATGTAAATATGTAGCTACACCCACCGGGTAAAATTGTATTAATTCTCACTATCTTTGTCTAACATCAACATGTACACATACAATTTATGGCTATTAAATAAAAAATATAAAAAATGTGTGATTACACGTAATAAAAATATACATTCATTATTTTATGGTAAGCAGGTACGATATTTACTTATCGCCGAAGAACCTGCCAGTGACAGCCACCTTTCCGTTTTCTGGTTCCTCCAGCTCCGGACATTCGCGATCTGCGGACAAACAAACAGTAGGTAAGTATAATAAACCACATTATTATGGGGCAGAAAGGTTCATAGACCAGAACCAAAAGCCTATGTTCAAGCAGTGAGGTCTTTTATACTTTATACGATACCATAAGGCATCGCTAGGAGCTAATCGAACAAAGTTGATGATAGATAATACCTACCGGCGGACATTTTAAAGCCCTTTCTTAATGTCAAAACTTTTTCATAAATACCAGCATAATACGGCCAAAATAATCAGTCAAAAGATTTAATTAAATTTGTACTGTCGCGACGAATGCTCGTAATTTATTATCGTCATAATACGAGAAGTAATTTTAAAGATTTGTTTCAACTCGGAAAGTATTAGTGAAACGCCTGATGTAACTGTCATGGCAATGTCGCTTATTGCATATTCTGCTTTGATTAAAACGTGGCTGTTATAATTTCTTTGTAGAAGCAACAATAGTATTGAAAGCGGGTCATTTCAAAGATATTTTTGGAAATCAACTCTTTTTCAGTTCTCACGAGTAGGTATTCCTACACTCTTCAAATGTAATAAAACGTGGGCTATTGCTTTAAAAGCACATTCGGATTAAGGTATAGATTTATTTAATTTATGAAGATCCCACATACATACAGTTAGGACTTAGGAGCAAAAGTGAGTCAATAGTAGGACCTTAGTAAAATACAACTTAAAAATAAAATGCTACGGTATCCTCAATATGTATGATAACGTAAAAGAATTCATTGCAAACATAATTTGTTACCAATTTCATGTAAATTAGAAATACATCACAAAATAGTAAACATTGCAGAATAAGCAACCAATTGTCACTTACCACCTAAGACACTATTGTACCTACTTATTCTTTGCAAATAAATACTTACTTACTTACTTATTGGTTCAGTTATGCTAAGTTTACAGACTACTATATAAAATCATAAATCTTCTCGTAGTCAAACTAACTCAGACACTTCAGACGAGCTATTTTAGCCAAAGTACTTATATTTTTAAAGATAATAAAGTTTAAAACTCGATGTAAAGTTGAAACTTGAAACTGACTATGAAGAGAACATTTTAAAATGTCGGCCGAATAGTGTTGGGCGCATGCAAAATAGCCGATTTTTTATTCAGCAATAAATTTGCATAGTATTAATGTTTATTTATTAGTATTTTGTGCACCAATGAATACTAAGGGCTAAAGTTCCTAAGAATTAAACGGCCGAAGTGACGAGTTTTGTAATACTTACTAGGCCGGAGAAATTATGCAACAAAATTTTCTATGACAGCACACTTTATAGACCGCTAGCCAGGCACAAATTTCGTCAGTCATCGCCTCCCGGGCGAAAACTTGTAAAGCGGTTAACGGCTATGTATGATCATATATTACAATACTCTTTGGTCCCAGAGCCTACCTAGCGCCACCGGAGAGATTAGGAACTATTATTTACAGCTGAAAGCTGGTCACTTTTGCAACAGTTCTGCCATAAGAGATTGTCATCCATTAACTATACCGTCCATAGTACGGGTATTATGTTACTTGAATATTCATATCAATTTGGGGTTGAAACCCTGGGGCCGTGGGGGCCAAGTGCGCACCGACTCCACAAGGAGATATCGGGGCGTCTTATTGAGGCTTCCGGTGACCAGAGGGCTGGTCACTATTTCGCGCAGCGCATCAGTATAGCTATACAGCGCGGAAATGCGCCCAGCCTTCTGGGCACCCTACCACACGACCGAGACCTAGGTCAGATTTTTTATTTGTAATTTTTTTTTTTTTTTTTTATTATGTTTTTAGTTCACTTTATTGTAATTTTAATGAATAATTTTATCAAATTTCATGTTACTTCAGAATATTGTTTTAAAATAGTGTAACTTTGATTTTCTGGCTAAGTTCGTGTGACTAAAGTAGAGTTGTTAAAGTAAAGGTATTTTTTTTTTCTAATGCTATTTAGTTTTAACTTAGTTTTTTGCACCTAATTGGTTAATTTATGTGTCATTTCTCCACTACCTAAAGGTTGTCTTGAAGCGATCGCTCTTTAGCGATAAGGCCGCCTATTGTCACCTCTGTCTTCATGTATTATTTGTGTTTCCATGTATATTTTTCACGCAAAATAGGCGCCAGTCGTCGAGTTGCGGAGAATCGCCCGAACTACAATACAATACAATATATGTACATTTATTCTGAGGTTGTGCAATAAAGAGGATTTGTATTGTATTGTATTGTTTTTGTATTCGTGCAGGTCCATTTCGTCGGCGAAAGTTTTCGTCAGTCGCTCGCTCGGCAAGAAATGCCCCTTACTCCCCACTCGAGCTTCAATCTTCGTAACAAAAGAGTCAAAGCTGACCTTCTGAAGTATTCAGACTCGAGAGCTCGATGTGGCCTTGAACAACGGTGCTGCTTATTATGTAAAATTTAAGAGGATATAATAGGAGCGGTACTGTCAAAGTAAATTTGTTAACCACAGTAAATTCCCTGCCATCTATCGACACACTTTAAAACTAAAAATAAATATTTATAAAAATACGATAAAATTTATTTAAATATGGATAAATGATTCTTTATTCGCATTAATTATTTTTATATGATTTTGACCCATGTTCTTTCACTGATATGCGTTAAAATTGTTAAATAACAAACGAAACCGTCAACGCCCTCCATACGAGAGTAGGCCAAAGGTAGTGGCGCCATCAGATCGAGAATCAAATTTTCGTGATTTTCGAGGCACGTTTTTTCCTTAGAGTTATATCTATCTTTGGTAAAATTAATTTGCAAAATTAGGTACGTGATTTATTGCACACTAGCGGCCCGCCCCGGCTTCACGCGGGTAGTTCAACAAATTTACACAAAACCTTTACATATTACTTTATATACGTAAAAACCTCCCTCTTGAATCACTCTATCTACTAAAATAAAACCGGCCAAGTGCGAGTCGGACTCTCCCACCGAGGGTTCCGTACTTTTTAGTAAAAGGTCCACAGCTAACTCAAACAACTACCCCAAGCGACCCCTAGGGTCTTATACTCATAACTCTCAAACTACTGATTGATTCTCTTAACTTAGACATATAGGTTAAATCACTAACACAAGCAAATTACATCCTTATTCCAATACCATAAAGTCCATTACGTTGAACTTCAACACTTAAGGTGCCGTAGGTTCAGAGAGCGGAATTTAAAGAAAATCTTACGGTTTTTTTTAGATCATAATACGGTTTTAACTAAGAAACTCCCGTGAGACTCAAACATATTAAAATTGGGATGTTGACAATTTTTTTTGAACTTTTTTTTTTATGTGATATTGATGGGAAGCAGTCATCGTCGCCCATGGACGTAAGCAACATCACAGGAGCCACTTAAGCATTGCCGACCCTTGAGAACCCTAAATACCCGCTTCTTGAAGAAGAACTGTTTTCATTTTATAGATAGACACGTAATTTTTATTCATTAATTTTTAATAACTCGACTTTAATTAGTTTAAGATAAGGTAAGATAAGATAAGATAATATTTATTGAATAACTGTGTACTGTGTGTGTGTGTGCGCAAAAACGCTCCAAGCTCTCACGTGATCTTGATGACGTAATGATGAGATAAACAAACTGCTGTCAGTGCCAGAGGACCACCTGACAACTTATCTGCGCGTATTTTCTCACACAGTGACGTCACGCGGTCCGATTTGCGTCTGCAGTCACGTGATGCTGGGCATTATTTTAAATACTTTTAATTATTTTTAATTAATTTTTTATGCATATTTATTTACACTTACAAAATATGATGTTCAGCATTCTAAGATTCCCTATGGTAAAAACATAACATTTTATATATTCGCGAATCATGTCAACATCCCTATTATTTTAAATCGGGTTTCTCACGTATACGTCGGGTATTCGACTTAATAATACGTAAGTGACCCGTTTTAGCATAGTACGGTTGCCAAGAATGTTATTTGTAATCTTGAGGATTTTCTCTAGTGAATTCATAGATTCGAATCCAGATTTTTAGACTTTCGCTCAATGTAAAAAAATCACGATCATCGGTCTAAAACGCACTTTTAAAATCTGTAACAATTTATACAAAAGCTAAAAATATGAAAATTGCTTGTGCTATTTTATTTTTAAGGGGACTCATTTTTATTTTTTTTGTTAAAACTTACATCAAATTAAAATTCAAAAATATCCGCGGTTCAGAGCAAGCACATCGCTTACGCTCAGTGAGAGTGAGAGAAGAACCCGAACCTACGGGGCCTTAAGGTTGTTTAAGGGTAAAATTTGTATATCCGTGACCGGAATAAGGGTGGGCGATCATCCCTTCACGTGTATGACAATGAGGTACTTACGCATATTGATTAACGATATTAACCCTTAAATTATCTTCGTGGAAAGTTTAAGGGTCCACACCGGATGCGTATGCAGCTCGTCTCCGGTTAAATGTTACAAGTAGGTACGTTCAGAGACTTTAATTGTGGTATTTTCTATAAAAAGGGACCTTATTGTCGATGGCGCTTACGCCATTATTAACGATGCCCCGATATAAATACAATGCCGCGCGACGCTGTGCGGCGTAAGCGCCATCGACAATAAGGTCCCTTTTCATAGAAAATGCCTCAATTGTTGATCCATTTAGGGTTCATGCTAATTTGGTTGTCAATACTAACGGTAGTAACGGTATAACATGTCCTATGTAAAGTAAAACCTAAATGGCTCAACAATTAAATTCGTGACTGCACCCCTGCATATGCAACTCAAACAATATACCTACTGCGAAGAGAGGCGAAGCCTCAGAATAAGCATAAAGTAACTTATACTAGAGCGGTACTGTCATAGTAAATTTTGTAACCCCGGTAAATTCACTGCCATCTGTTGACACACTTTAAAACTAAAAATGAAGATTTATAAAAATACGATAGAATGTATTTAAATATAGATAAATGATTTTTTTTATTTGCATTAATTATTTTTATGATTTTGACCCATGTTCTTTCATTGATATGCGTTAAAATTGTTAAATAACAAACGAAACCGTCAACGCCATCTATACGACTGTAGGCCAAAACTTGTAGCGCCCTCTGAACGAGAATCAAATTTTCTTGATTTTCGAGGCACGTTTTTTCCTTAGACTGTATCTATCTATTACGGAGTTATATCTATCTTTGAAATAAGTAATAGTATTTCTTACATGGATATAATAGAGAACTTTGCAGTCGAGTACCTTACTTAGGCAACTCAGCAAGCTTCGTTGTCTAAACACGGTACTCGACTGAAAAGCTCTCTATTATATCACGATTGTATAAAATACTATGTTTGTTAAGAACAGAATATTGAAAATATTCTCAAAACCTGCTAAAATTCATTTTGTTGCATCTACTTCGTCCAAGTAAATCTGTGATATTCTCATGAAAGTAGAGTAGGTATTATGGCTGTACTTTTTAACGTAACATTCTGAATGCTAAATTAAGTTCATACGTCGTAAAACACAATAGGTAATAGTTGTGCAGTATATTGACCTTGTTAATAAACGCAAGGCAATACTAAGAGAAGAGATGCATGTTAAACATGTCTTAGATCTCCCGAAACCGCTAAAGTACTTAAAAAATACAACGGATTAATTTCAACTGCCTCAACTTCAATAGCCTGGCGCACGGTGGGGTAACTTTGCCCCTTAGTAAACTATACTAACTATATAGGTACCTACGCTTAGTAATCTGTACGTAGGAGCAAAGATACCCCAAAACAACGAGTAGGTACCTAGTAGGTATGTTCTGCTCCTTAATCATTATAATACTAAAGTTTCGCGTTTTGTACACATAATTAATGTTACTAACGGGTATAACGCGATAAAATTTCATTATTTTACCCTTTTTCCTTATTCATTGTCATTATGTTGATTTTCCGATAAAAATAATGTTAGATACGTTGGTCTGAATATATTTAATAATAAATGGCAGTATATTCTGAATTGTTATACCATTTGATATTACCGGCGAGCGTGTATGAGGAATGTTATGAAAGTGAAGGAAGTTCCTCCGGGAAATAGGCGTGATTATATTAAATAACACTAGACCCTACTCATAGTGTTGTGTTCCTGCCGGTAAGTAAGGTTGCCAGAGCTCAACGAGGGAGAGGAGTGTTAGGGTCGGCAACGCGCGTGTAATATCTCCGGTGTTGCAGGCGTCCATAGGCTACGGTAACTGCTTACCATCAGGCGGGCCATATGCTTGATTGCCACCGACGTGGTATTAAAAAAAATGTATGTACCACTACCTTTTCGGTGAAGGAAAACATTGCGAGGAACATGCATACATCTGCGAAGAAATTCAAAGGTGTATGTGAAGTCCCCAATCCGCGTTGGGCAAGCGTAGGGACTATAGCACATGAGATGAGGCCTGTGCCCAGCAGTGGGACGTATACAGGCTGAATTATTATTATTTTATTCGGAATTTATTTAATTTGGAGCAAATGTGACGTTTTTAACCAAAAGGTACCACATTGTCGCTTGTTGATAAGGTTGATTTCTAATGGAAGCTATATGGAAATAGCGCCTCACTGACAAGCGACAATAAGTACCCTTTTGGTTGAAAATGGCACAAATATTGGAGAAAAGTAGTACCATTTTACGGTACTGCAGCAATACTTATACTGTGTCTCTATCACAGAGCTGGGGTCAGACACGTGAGCTTTAAATCTGCCAGCTGAAAGCTTTTGGTGCCAGCATATGCGACTTTTGGTGCCGCATATGCGACTTTTGGTGCCGCATATGCATATACTTTCAGCTTTGAAGCTGCTGAGGCGGATAACATGAGGCTTGTGAGGTGACTTTTAAAATAGATCATATATTTGCGAGTGCAAGTGTGGGGTACACACAAGAAGGGTTCCGTACAATTTCTAAAAATTGTTATACAAAGAAAATATGTACCTATAGTTTACTACGCAATAGTACATTATGATACAAGTGTGCTAAGTTGGTCATTACACACGAGGCAATATTGTGCACGCGAGCTGTAAGCGAGCGCGCAATAAGAAAGCCGATGTGTGTAATGACCAATGCACACGCGTTTCATACGTTTTTCAACACACTTGCGAGAAAAAAAAGAAACTTTCATATTAATCAAATTTTAATAGTTAAAACAGTTAGTATTGTGTGTTTCATCTGTCATACTCGTACTGCCGGCCGGCCCTCGCTCGCCCCGGCCGCGGGCGCGCCCGTGCCCGCCAGTCCGACCAATTAAAGAAGGCTCCCTTTCCATGCATATTATTAGCAATCAGTTACCTACTTAACTCAGTCGGATAATATAATGAAAAACCACGAGTGGAATAATTCACTGAAAGAGCACGCGTGTTTAATATCTAGGATTATGAGCCAAAAATCGATGGAATAAAAACGTCGTTTTGAGCAAGTGTGTTGAAAAAGAACTTTACTACACTCTTTGCATAATGATAGACATTTTCCCAGTCAAAATGAGAAGTTTCTAAATGTACATAAAGTTACATGTATCACTACGCTATTCCTCCAGAAGTAAAGAGGTCATGACCTATAGAAGTTTTAATATAACTCGTGTCATTCCTATTCCCTTTTCGCGTCACCTTCGGGAGAACATACGGGGGTGTGTTTTAGCAAAACAGTTACGTTTCAAATTGTATGTTCTATTTGTAGTTTGTACTTTGTACCAGTTACTTACTTACTACTTACTTAATCCGTTGGCTCAGCTACCCAAAATGAGACTTGGCCTCCGACACAAGACAGCGCCACTTTTCTCGATCCTGTGCGACCTCTCGCCAATTGGTGACTCGAAGTTCGCGCAGATCCGCCTCCATCCTGTCGCACCAGCGATACCTGGGGCGTCCAATAGGACGTCTTCTTGCTGAGCTTGTATGCTCTTTTCATGTTCCGATCCTCATCCATTCTCTCAAGATGGGCCAACCAACGGAGTCTGTGAGCTTTAGTCTCTGCCATGATGTTAGGTTTAGCCACTGGGTAGGTAGGTAGGTGGTTTAGTACCAGTTACTATTAAATATTCTTTATACGTTCTTATGGAACATTTTTGTTCATCTATTATTAAGGGGCCCACTGATTACCAGTCCGCCGGACGATATCAGCCTATCAGCTAATCGCAAAAGGCCACATCACACTAACAGTTCTCGTTCAGATTTCGGCCTAACGGCTAACACGAACCTGAAACCTGAACCTGAACGTGAAAATATCTGCCATGGTAAATAACATAATTACACAATACAATATTGTTTGAATGTTTTAGGTACATCCACCGTGAATATTATATTACTATGGTTTCCAAAGCACAATGTTTTATAACAGGAAGTACTTAGTGTTCGGGCATTGTAATCTTTTTAATATGAGGGTATGCCGTTTCGGGGCAAATTCGGAGGTAGATTCAACACCTTGACTGTCAATCACTTCGGCTCGGGCGCGGCCTGCAACGCATGTTCCTCTGTGTGTTAATATTTCCAAAATTCGGTATTTCGGTGGTGTTTGCGAACAATCAGTTTACAAGGCGTGTGTGACGACCTCTCAAGGCCCTGGAAGTGCTAGCTAGCTGAAGAAGGACCAGGATCCCCGAAAATCATCGGCGTGTGCTCAAGGTTAGTGGCTATCCCATATTGGTTGATTGCAATGCCTGTCCAAAGTTTTTAATACGTTAGGGTACCTAGGACCAGCTGAGTTATCGAAGGGTTCATAAATACGTGAACACTTAGTTAACTGTTTGAAATGACGGTAGTTTTACATAATTAATCCATTTGATCTGTGATAATGGGTGTTCCGCAAGGGACCCATTCTATTTATTTCGTTGGCATTATAAATCAAAGATTCATTGATTGTATTATTTGTATTAGGTGAACACACATCGTTAACAAATTCGTGAAATTCGTAATGTAGATGGCGTTGTTCGGCCTTGTACACATAGCTGCAAAAGTGCCTACCTATACTTTTTATGAATGGAATTAATTTATATACCTTCGCAGCTTTATGTACATTATCCGGTCACTACGTTTGTCAAAAGTTGACTTTAGACAATTCAGTTTTCACTTCACAAAGCATAGCATATCACAAGAATAGCAGTGTCATCGAGATTGACAAGCTTTTTTTTACACTTTACCAACCTTGTACGATCAATGAATCTTTTGGTATAAAATAAGGTCATAATATTGTGCATTTTTGTAAGGGTTTTCCCCCCGTATGATTATCAGTAGGTAAACGAAGTATTACCGCTCGGGGACTCCCGTCCGGACCTATATTGTTTCACGTGACTGTCCGGACGCGTCCAATTTTGTAATGTCACGTATTCAAAGTCACACGCAAATTAGTCTGTGGGGTGGGAATTCAATAAAGTTGGGTGTGACTTTAGCATAGAATAAGGTTTAATGCTGAAAGTTGCTTAAAACCTCAACATATTATCTAACACTAAGAACAAATTATATTATTTTCAATTATTTTCTAAGAAAATATTTTAATTTGTGGTTTTTCAAGTAGACACACTACTATTTAAACTATAAACTGAAATAAATGTCATATACGAAGGAAAAAATTACCAAAGCTTCCAGTGTCCAGAGCTGGAATCGAACCAGCGTCCCCCGTTTACTGGATACGTGCCTGAACCTAAGTAATATATTGACTTGGAAATTTTGACCCATGCCACCGTGACCGGATATCCGAGCGGTTCAGGCACCTGTACGGTAAACGGGGGACGCTGGTTCGATTCCAGCTCTAGACACTGGAGGCTTTGGTCATTTTTTCCTTCGTATATGACATTTATTTCAGTTTATATTATCTAATAGTTAACAAAGGTTGTCGGTTGTCTATAAAGACGTTTAATTTGCATGTTTATAATAACGTATATTATACGTGACGTGTACAAAGGTTGTCAGTCTGCACCTTTCTAGAAAGGTTTCTGAGACCAGAAGGTTTCCGACACAAAAAAATATCATGTAAAATATATTTTTTACTCAACCCCAAATCCACACATATTTCTTGGTTTTCTACTAAGGATACTTTATATAAATAAATAAATAAATAAATATTATAGGACATTCTTACACAGATTGACTAAGTCCCACAGTAAGCTCAAGAAGGCTTGTGTTGTGGGTACTTAGACAACGATATATATAATATACAAATACATAAATACATAGAAAAACACCCAAGACTTAGGAACAAATATCTGTGCTCATCACACAAATAAATGTCCTTACCGGGATTCGAACCCAGGACCATCGGCTTCACAGGCAGGGTCACTACCCACTAGGCCAGACCGGTCGTCGAAATCGTTATATGGATCTAAGAAACTCGCATAACTCATCGTATAGGTACAGCTCCGTTCTACTATGAGTCAGCAAACCTATTAGCGTAGCACCCCTGCATACAAATATGTTTTGCTGGCTGTACCTCTACCAACAATACAAACATATATTTTTTAAGGCTTATTATTTTCGCGGCGACAGAAAAATTAAAGAGCAGCAAACTATTTGCAACTAAAATAATAACTTGTCAGCGATTAAATATTTTGGCAATCATTTATATTAAATGAGCTTTAAACTAAGGATATTTTAAAATTCAAATAATGGCAGCTAATTTAAGGTAGCAGAAATAATAAACAAGATTACTGAAATCATAGGCGAGGTACTATAAATAATGACTTGGCGACTAATATTAGCAGAAGGATAACAAACTTTATATTAGTGGCAACTACAGGTCTCCATCTAAAAAAGCATTTTGGGCTTTAATTTGCTGGCAGCTTAAATATTAAAATGGGTGCTATATAAAAGTAATGGGGAGTTATTTTTTTAGTTTTCGAAACCATAATGTAATGAAAACGGCGACAAGCGCGTTCGTTTGAAGTGGAGTGCGGGTCGCGTATTTACAAAAGCTAAACTATTTCAGTCACGCCTCAGATTATAATCTAAAATTACACTAAATCAGTAGGTAGGTTAGGTTCGTTAGGTAGCTTTAAATGCCCGAAGGGCAAACAGCCCAGAAATAGGAGCCCCGCGAAGCGGGGCTCCGTCTAGTTAGCTGGCCACTAAATAAAACTATAGACCAAAATTATTATTTATACATGCAATTTTCAGCTTTGATTAAAGCTCTTAAAGTGTCGCACAAAGTATTTTTTTATGACCTTGATTTATTTTATATGCAATCTCCATTGAACAATTAGAGTAGGCCATTTTCAACTTTTTATCCGCTGTCATGTTTCCGCTTAATTAGTTAATTCAGTCGCCAAAACAATAACTCGATGCTAGTTTATATTGAAACAAATCCGAAAATTGATTACTTAGCTGCTACTTTTTACTTTATACTAGTCTCCGCAATTAGTCGCCAACTTATCATTTTTGCTACCCCCTTTAATTTTTTATAAATCCCTAAATCAGATTAATTTGTCGCCGCGATAAATACATGCCATTTTTTAATACAGTTGCTCAAAAAGTGCTACTTTACGTAGCTGTTTAGCATGCGGAAAGTTGGTTTTCTTTTCGCGAACTAGTGCTTTTCACATTTCCTTTTTTTTTAATTTATACTTGTTCCAATTCAACAATTCAATTCAATTTCATTTGTTCAATTGCTTGTTCTGTCGTGTTGGAGGCCAAGACACACTTTGGGTCGCTGCGCCAGAGGAGTAAGTAAGTAAGTAAGTGTTCCAATTCATGACTACTTATTGATGAGTGTTAATATTAGTTTCCTTTAAACGTCGTAATCAACATAAAAACCTACTGTTAATGTAAGAATAACGAAATATACATATTTCATATTTTATTACTTACCTTTTTATTAATATAACACATTTATTTTTTAATATTGAATATTGAAAAACCGTTCTTAATAAGTTGTCTGAATGGAACGGAATAGCTATGGAAAGTAGAGGTAGGAATAGCTGCCGAAACGCCTGTCAAAGAAGAGGCGTTTTTTCTTACTGCAAGCATGTTTTAAGTTTCCAAAGGCAACATTCGATATTGTTTTTATTCCTTACTTGTTGTTATTATTTTTTCGCAACTGTATTAAAAAACGTCGTTCGATACACGTGCGGAAATGTCATTCTTCACTCGTCCCGAGTCTATTTTCATATCTCGGTACTCGTGAAGTAATGACATACTTTCCGCACTAGCATCGAAATGTACTATTTTGTAATTGTAGGTATTTAGTATCCTCTGATAAAAATAACGTTTATTAACTCTTTTAAAAGCGATTACGAGTTAGAAAGAAATTACGTCTCTTAATATTTTTTACTTGGGTCCCAAAAACTTTATAATCTTTCCCGGCCAAGGTCACATCCATTAAACAACAATGAAATCCCCGCCTAAGTGAGTCCGAAGCATTTTGTAAATTTTTTAGCGCCGCTTTTAAAATAGCTTCGTAACAATTCTGGAGTTGAGAAACTTGGCTGCTTCTGCTACGCGAATACTAGTGATGGGAAAATGTATCCACGACAATAACAGATTCGGATGTTTGATTATTTGTGTGCACAGTCAAGGAATATGACTATGCCACTTTTTAGGGTTCCGTACCCAAAGGGTAAAAACAAGACCGTATTACTAAACTCCGCTGTCCGTCTGTCTGTCACCAGGCTGTATCCCATGAACCGTGATAGTTAGTTGAAATTTTTACCGATTATGTATTTCTGTTGCCGCTATAACAACAAATACTAAAAAGTACGGAACCCTCGGTGGGCGAGACCGACCGAACACTATGTACAAATACCTTACTCTGACAGCTGCAAAATTTATTTATTTATTTGCAAACGTTACAACAGACGTGCCCGCGAAATGCCTCGAGTTCGGTCATGATTCATTCGTCGTCTATAGCATTGCTTTAGTATTTCAAGTTTCTAAAATATGCTGCCTAGAAACTAAAAATTTCTACAAAATATTTATCCTTCACGAATACTAAAAATATGGTTGTCTGTAAAGTCGGTTTACGGACGATAATTTTGCGTGATAACGACATAAGAAAACATTGATGAAAAGGCCGTAACGTTACCACGGAGATCTGTCCACAACGTTATCATGGAGACCTGTCCACAACGTGACTTTTTTCGTGCATGCTACCAGTGTTCATCGATTTAGAAGACGTTAACACGTCAAAAAATTTTTGACGTTAAAATATTTTGCACGAAACTTATTGTTGATTGGACGCAAACATTTCTTAAACTAACAAAAGGAATTTTTAGAGTTTTGAATGATTCACGGTTAGTTTCACTAGACTTATATTGACCGGGATATAGACCGTGATTACCTTTTGTATTATTACAAGTGTGAATGCGACCGTTGGTAACGTTGAAAGTGAACGCAGCCGACGCGCAAGAATGAGGGTAGACAGAGCGCTGTCTACACAACTTTGACACCCACCCGCTATCTTCAGTCACCCGTGAACATGATGCATGTAACTGCGTCGAAATATCGGGAGCTCACAAATAATACAAAAGGTAATCACGGTCTATATCCCGGTCAATATAAGTCTAGTGAAAAGGAATTTTTACACCGTGGATATACCTAAATAAAATAAAATAAGTAGGATTACAATAGTCCGGATATTTTTCACTTCGCTAACAAAATTCTTTCCTCCTTGAGCTATTGTTGCAGAATTCTGGAGTTTTAAAGGGAAATCTCTTACTTTTTATAGAAATTCTATTTATCCGTCTGAGTTTGCACAGCAAGGTTTATTGGAAATGCATTTTCTTCGCGAAGTCGTTTATGAAAATGTTTACTTTCTATTCAAAGAAAGATTTGCGTTAGAAAAAAATATATAACAAGAAAGTAAAGGAAGAATAATTTTAAGGTCTTTATCTGTGTTTTGTATACTTCTTTCACAATGCATTTTGTAATGTAATAATGTGTAATGTTGCCTGTATAAAAAAACCGGCCAAGTGCGAGTCGGACTCGCCCACCGAGGGTTCCGTACTTTTTAGTATTTGTTGTTATAGCGGCAACAGAAATACATCATCTGTGAAAATTTCAACTGTCTAGCTATCACGGTTCATGAGATACAGCCTGGTGACAGACGGACAGACGGACAGCGGAGTCTTAGTAATAGGGTCCCGTTTTTACCCTTTGGGTACGGAACCCTAATAAAAAAGATGGGCTGTGTAATGCATTACAACCCAACTACCACAACTGAAACAAATATATATAAATTAATATTTGTCTTCTTCTGATTGTTTAGACTGAAAGTCACGCCAAACGGAAATATTTATAATTTAGTGAGGTCTGTGGTGAACTTGGGGGCCAACGAAGAGTACCTTCCTTACCATTTCCTTGAAAAAACCGGCCAAGTGCGAGTCGGACACGCGCACGAAGGGTTCTGTACCATTACGCAAAAAACAGCAAAAAAATCACGTTTGTTGTATGGGAGCCCCACTTAAATATTTATTTTATTCTGTTTTTAGTATTTGCTGTTATATTAGCGGCAACAAAAATACATCATCTGTGAAAATTTCAACTGTCTAGCTATCACGGTTCATGAGATACAGCCTGGTGACAGACGGACAGACAGCGGAGTCTATAATAGGGTCCCGTTTTTACCCTTTGGGTACGGAACCCTAAAAAATAAGGGCCGACCCGACAACGCAGGAAGCAGAAACTGCGCACCTTTGTTGGCTCCCAAGATCGCCAGATCTTACTGATCCGGATAACTTTCTGGGGGGTTACTGAAACCAAGAAGTGTACAGAACCAGGCGGCCTAGCCAAGGTGATGATCTAGACTTATATTGACCGGGATATAAACCGTGATTACCTTTTGTATTCTTTGCGAGCTCCCGATATTTAACACCCATACCCACCCGATATCTTCAGTCACCCGTGAACATGATGCATGTAACTGCGTCGAAATATCGGGAGCTCACAAATAATACAAAAGGTAATCACGGTCTATATCCCGGTCAATATAAGTCTAGTGAAACTAACCGTGAATCATTCAAAACTCTAAGGTGTTGATCGCTTGCGCTTCGCTATCGAATCGCTATGTGTCTCTCTATCACTCTTCCATATTAGTGTGACAGTGACAGTTGCGTTTCGTTCGCTACGCGTTAGCGATTGGCATGTTGTCTACGTACGCAGACCTAGCAACAAAGACGAATTAAACGCATCCATCGTCAGAGTTATCGAAGCCATACCCCGAGCGACGTTACGAGCCGCGATAAACAACGTTTATATTCTTTAAAACAAATAATTATTCAGAAGTAATGTTTAAACAATATATTGCATAATGTATTTAAACGGATCATAAGTAATGTATATATTCAGAAGTAATGTTTACAAAAATGACTTAACTTATCTTTGTTTGTATAGCAACATTCGTGCGTCACCTTGTACCTATAAATATTGGGCTACAATAATCTATTTCAAAATGTTATAAAATAGTAAAGCAGCAAACCGTAGCAAAGGATACATTCTAAAACTAAGACAACATTTCTACCTGACATAATACTTTTTTGGGTTGCCGCTGGGGAGCAATATTGGACCCCAGTTTTTCCTCATTTGCATAAAGGTGACTCCTAATATAAACGCCAATAAATGGTCACCCTGAAGCTTATACGTTCAGTTTATGAGATACCCAAACTAGATCTCTGTTGTTATCTTAAAATGTTCGTATTGTCCTTTTTCGCCTTTGTACTTCCATCACTGTAATTTATTATTGTAAACCTGTGTTGTGTACAATAAAGTGATTATTACTACTACTTTTTCACTTCTCGTAGGTAATAGTAAAGTTCGTCTTTATATCGAGTTTAGGCTGAATATCATCATATTTTTTATGTTCCAAATTCCAATGCATATAGTAAAATCATTAATGAATACCCTAACTTACTAGCAATTAGCTAATTGTATGTACAGTCTATTATTAGCCATAAATTAGTTAAAACGAGTGTAAAGTAAAAGCATCATCAAAAGCGAGTTAACTCTTTAGTTTACTAAATATTTTTCCACGATTTACAAATCTGTTTCAACTTTAAGCCCGAGAGACTTTATCTAAACTCGGTCAAGAAAAAGCCAGGATTTGTACAAATCCAACCATTTAAAACTTTAAAACAATTCAGGCGGAACTTTTTAAACTTTTCAACGGTAAAACTCCTAGACTAAGAGCTGCCATCTCTCATCATTAGCAAAGTAATATTAAAAAAAAACCGGACAAGTGCGAGTCGGACTCGCCCACCGAGGGTTCCGTACTTCTTAGTATTTGTTATTATAGCGGGCACAGGAATACATCATCTGTGAAATTTCACTGTGCATGAGATACAGCCTGGTGACAGACAGACGGAAAGACAGACGGACAGACGGACAATAGAGTCTTAGTAATAGGGTCCCGTTTTTACCATTTGGGTACGGTACGGAACCCTAATTATTGAAATTCTACTATTAAATAATCCAGCATCTCTCATCATTAGCAAAGTAAAATAATATTTCAATAAATATTCCTTTGCTAATGATGAAAGATGCTGGATTTTTTTGTATTTTTTTGGGGCTAGCTTAGTCTAGGAGTTTTACTGTTGGAAAGTTTAAAAATTTCTGCCTGAATTGTTTTAAAGTTTTAAATAGTTGGATTTGTTCAAATCCTGGCTTTTGCTTAACCGAGTTTGGATACATTTTGTACTAAGTGTTAGAGCTATAATATCGGGAAAATATCGGGAGCTCGAAAACAATACAAAAGGTAATCACGGTCCATATTCCCGGTCGATATAAGTCTAGTGAAACTAACCGTGAATTATTCAAAACTGTTAAAGTAATATTTGTGTTAATTAATATGGACTTTAGCAGCGTGGTATGGGCATGTAATGAGGAGGGATGAATGCCATATAGGCAAAAGAATGTTAGGGATGAATGTTGATGGACGGAGAGCGTATGGTAGACCCAAAAAGCGATGGATGGATTGTGTGAAAGAGGATATGAGAAAGAAAGGAGTGAGTGCTGAGGTGACGAAAGATAGAGGAGAATGGAAGAGAAAAACATGTTGTGCCGACCCCACATAACGTGGGATAAGGGTAGGAAGAAGAAGAATATGGACTTCAGCAAAGTAACGCCTGATTCTATTAGTTATCCAAAAAAGGTCAACAATTTGAAGAACAGTGAGACATGTCTAGTTAATTTGCTATACTATCCTTGTTTCTAGATTCGGGTGTTTGGCAGCTGTTCATTGGTGGAGATCAGAGTGGCAGGCCAAGAAAACTTTTCAGTTGCAAAAGAAATAAAGTACGTGAAAAGTACCAAATTTTTTATAAAATGCTGGCATTGTATTGAACTGTACATTATTGCTGAAATAATAACCACAGGCAATGACGATGAATAACGTTTTTTTGCTTTTTAATTCGTTGACCATTTTCGGGGCTAGCTCCCCGTCTATCCAACTTTTGTAACAACACGTATTATCTTCCTCATAATATGGGGCATTTTCTATGAAAAGGGACCTTATTGTCTATGGCGCTTACGTCGCATAGCGTCGCGCGGCATTGTATTTATATCGGAGCATCGTTAATAATGGCGTAAGCGCCATCGACAATAAGGTCCCTTTTTATAGAAAATACCACATATCATCTTTGGCATTTGGCCGAAACTTTGCCAGTCAAACTCATGCAGTTGTCAAAGAGGCGAGATCTTCTATCTTATTTAAAAGTCAGTCACGGGCAATGCCCTTGGTTCCCCTCGGCCTCGAGGTCAAAGAGCCACGAGGCCTATGAATGTTAGATAAGACCCAGATTGCTTTTTCTGAATGGAGGCTATTTGAGGAGGTCTAGATTTAGCACAGTCTAAACAGACCCCGTATTATGAAACGTTTAAAAAGATCCCGTGGTCAAAGTTTATTAAAGTTTTACACTTTACTTTTTACCAATATGGGAGTTTTTTATGTCATTTTTACATAGAATCACGAGCTAATAGGATAAAAAGTGTACCAAATTAACCAAACTTTTTTCCATCCTTCCATACTGTTACCGTTATACACAGTGTATCAAAATTGGTAAATGACTCTTGGGACACTTTTTTTCTCCTACAGGAATCGATAGACCTAGAGTAAAATTAACATAAAGAATACAATTTATTTAAAAAAAAAACCGGTCGAGTGCGAGTCGGACTCGCGTTCCAAGGGTTCCGTACATTACACAATTTAAACAATGTACTTTTTATGCGAAATGTCTTTAAAAAACCCTACCCCCCCCCCCCCCTTAAACCCTTTAGGGATCGGATCAAAAACTAAGTAATTAAGTCCGACTCACGCTTGACTGCACATTTCTAATAGGTTTTCCGGTGATCTATAGGTAAAGATCTAATTTGTGTATTTTTTTCAAAATTTTTGGCCCAGTAGTTTCGGAGATAAAGGGGGGGAATGGTAATTTTTTGCCTATTTTCTTGAATAACTTCTAAACTGTTTGTCCTAAAATTATATAAAAAATATATTTGAGATTCTCAGAATGAGCTCTTTCATTTGATATGTAACACGATATAGTTTGACAAACTTTATTTTTTAATTTTCTAATTTACCCCCCAAAAGTGGCCCAGTGGCCATCTTTGGGTCACAAACTTACATATGTGTACCAAATTTCAACTTAATTGGTCCAGTAGTTTTGGAGAAAACAGGCTGTGACAGACGGACAGACAGACAGACAGACAGACAGACGCACGAGTGATCCTATAAGGGTTCCGTTTTTTCCTTTTGAGGTACGGAACCCTAAAAAACCCGCATATAGTGTGAGGTGAATAGGTAGGTCATACTAAGCAACTTTTGCTATGAAAACTGTTGAAACTAACTTAATTGCAATGATGTTGGCATGTGCCTAATATACCTACATGGAGTTCGTATAAACTTTGGTTGTTTGGAATAAGTTTTCTAAAACAGATGTCATATTTACAAATAAATCATTCTCTTCAGATCGTCTGCCTGTGCGGACGCGGATGCACAATATATTTTGGGAACTTATTATGGCATTCGCAAGAGCGTCACAGACCCCGAATTCGCGTAAAAAATGACTGACGAGCCAAACTCAATTATTCAACAAAAGCTTTCAAAAACATAAACAATCGCTTCAATTAACAATAAGCATCAATGTACAAATGTAATTCTTTTCATGAAACTTTACCTTTAATAAATTGCGATTTTCCAGCATTCTGACATTAATTTCATTTTGCACGCGAACTCTCAGTTCGCGCAGGTCAAATATGGCTGCCGCTTCAGGCTTTGTTGGTACCTAGGTAATAGTACATTACGATACAAGCGCGAAAGTTAGGAAATTCGCAACGAGTGGCGATAAATTAAAACACGACGGAAGGGAGTGTCTCAAATCGACACGAGTTGTGAATTTCCTTTTCGCACGTGTATTTTACCACGTTTTATTTATTTATTTATTTTATTTTATTTATTAGGAAAACTTACAGCTGAAGTAACACGTTAGGTAATAACATAGAAGCAGTGAGCCATGAGCCAATTACAAGTTTCCACAGATAGAAACTGCGTAAAGTGCATGGTGTGCGAAATTACAACTAATAATACTTACTAACTTATAAATATACTTACAGTACATAAGGCACTATATTTTCGACATACGCACGTATAGTTCTAGTTACCGCACTAGGGCGGTAAATTAGCACCATATATACATTATATACTGTAAAAATGAATAAGAAATATTGTAAATACCGAGGCGAATCGCAAGATTACTATAAAAATAATAAATTCTTTCACTTTATTTTGAATTTTTACGATTATTAATTTGCTCAAAAACAATTGTAAATTTTAGCTGTTTTCTAGAATTCGTCTTTAGATTTTTGTCGTGTCAGAATCTACAACATAAAAGATTGCCTGTCTTATCAAAAGTGCGAGCAAAATCGAAATGATGTCAAGTGTCATGGATGTATAAAATACAGAAATACGTATATATACCTCACATGTACCTTCATTCAAGTATTAGATAGTTTTCAATTATCACGAAAGAGCGGTGCCTCCCAACACAGGCAAATATATATTGGGGGCATTGGGGCTTGAGCACAAATCACGCAAGGTTTTTTCGGCTACTTTTTGCCCCCCCCTCCCCCCTTGGTAATATTTGGTGAGGTTCTTGGCCTCCCCTCCCCTTTTTAAATATAAATAGTATTCTATATGTAAATATATAGTAAATCTTGTTTATTTTTTTATTTTCGTAAAAATATCTACTCATGTGGTAAATATAATATCTTTTCTTACTTTCGTACACTGTAGAAAAATACTCGTGAGGTCCCCCCCCCCCGACCCCAACGTGATCTGTCGTGATTTTTTCGTTACCCCCCTCCCCCCCTATCGAACCTCGCGTGATTTGTGCACAAGCCCTTGCTTACCGGGAGACACCATCCCTCAAATTATATATTGTAGTTTTTTATGAAATATTTTTTTTGTATTTTTTGTATTCTGAATATGAAATTTGACAAGAGCATTCAAGTAACACATCTCGTAGGTAGATAGATAGTAGTTTTCGTTGCTAGAAATAGTAATAAGGATAAGGTGGGGTAAGACTAACATAGTTTATTTTTCTTGGGCCAAGTCAAACAGTGTGAGGATTCCAGACAAGCCCACCTTTCCTTTCTTACAAAGAAATTAGAGCGAGTACGAGTAGAAGTCTATCATACAATAAGTAGGTTCATTGTCAGTAAAATAACACTTCTCAAACATGGGCGAAAATGGTCGCATTTTGTTCGTAAATCGAAAACGCAAAGTGTCTAATTTTTATCCCAGCGACGAAAACGCACGGCCGCCGCGCGCCCGGCGCGGACGCGTATTTACAAAAGCTAAACTATAATCGGGGAGCTTTTGTTTATGCATATTAGTTAACAATATCTATACCGTTTCGGTAAAAAGTAGTCACTCAAATGGATTAGCTTTTTGCTTACATATTTTCGAATATTATTCACGACAAAACCTAGTAACGTCAGTATCGTTTGAATATGATGTCTAAATTTTAATAATACTTATTTACTCAAATCGATTAGCTTTTGTCGCGATAATATTTAAACATTTTGCTTTCACAAAACCTAATAAGAAGTACGAGTACCCTTTAGTACCGCTTGGTAACTAAAAAGTGGTAACCGGCTTCGAAACGGGAAAAATAAATCCCGGGATGTAACTGGTTACAAAATAGGGCTTTTGAATTACCGATTCCTAGCCACGGTTGGCAAATGTTTTGTAACTGTTTACAAAATGGGAATCTAAAATTACACTAAATCAGTAGGTAGGTTAGGTTCGTTAGGTAGCTTCAAATGCCCGAAGGGCAAACCGCCCAGAAATAGCAATAATAAAATAATAATAATAATAAGCGGGGCTCCTATTTCTGGGCGGTTTGCCCTTCGGGCATTTGAAGCTACCTAACGAACCTAACCTACCTACCTATTGATTTAATGTAATTTTGGATTCCCATTTTGTAGCCAGTTACAAAACTTATTTACCAAACGGTTCCACTCTGGCCCAATTCGTAACTGGCTACATACAAGGAATTTTAGATTCCTGTTTTGTAGCTAATTACCAAACTTAGTTACCAAACGGTAACACGCTAGCCCAATACGTAACCGGCTTCAAATTAACTGGGAATCTTGATTCCCATTCTGTAGCTGGTGACGAAATTTTGGTTACTCGTACCTATCAACTGAAATAATTCTAAAAGTAAAAAAAAAATCTTAGGCATTAAGTAATTTGCATGAACGGTAATTTATTTAATACAATCGGAGTCGTTACTAAAATATTATTCAAATTTTAGATCGCAACAGACTAGCATTTGTAGTAACAATATCCGTATGAATTTAGTTAATAAAGTCTATACGATTTCAGTAAATTTCTATACTATAATAGATTAGGGTTTTATTAAGTTTTGTCCAAACAAAAGCTAATCTAGTTCAGTTCGCATCTGAGCCATATCAGTATAGCCTTTGTAAATATGCGGCGCGGACGGAGCGGGCAAAAATGAAATTCGTATGATTAATTTTACTCCAGGAGAAATAACCGATACAAATTCAATTTTTGTCCGCTACGCGCCGCGCCGGACGCGTGGTCGGTGCGCGCAACTACGCGGAACGAACGTGTACAAAACGTATGCCACATTTGCTAAATATATATATTTCAGTATTTCCTTACATGTTTGAGAAAAGAACTATGTATACCTCGGTGGAAACAGGCATTTTCTGACTCGGACATTTAGGTACCTCGTCAGAAAATGCCTTTCTTTCCATCGCTCGCCAAAAATGTTGGGTAAGGTAGGGAACAGTGGCTCAGCTCAAACAGTGTCTCAGTCGCCCCAATATCGCCTCTATCATGTTAAAATTAGGTTGAGTGAGCCACTGTACCCGGCTATTTTTTTCCGAGCCACTGTTTCCGACCCTACCCTTCTATACCTAGTCGATTATTTATTTCAATTCAATGTTTGCTTGATTAACAAAGCAGATTTTTCTGCAAATCTTACCCGAGAGTTCTAGAAAATATGAATTACTAATTTCTACCAGTACTCACAAACTACAAGTTTTGAGGGACTTAGAACTTTCCCTCTGAATAACCTAAAAGCTTAGTTTTGAACCGGGACTGACGAAGACAGAGCAGAAAAACTTATAAAATTCGCTAGGTCATCATCATCATCTTCCTCGCGTTATCCCGGCTTTTTTGCCACGGCTCATTAAAGCCTGGAGACCCTGGGGTCCGCTTGGCAACTAACCTTTCAACCCAGAGGGTAAACTAGAGCTTATTAGGATTTAGTCCGGCTTCCTCACGATGTTTTTAAAATATAGATATAATACAGACGACCGGTCTGGCCAAGTGGGTAGTGACCCTGCCTGTGAAGCCGATGGTCCTGGGTTCGAATCCCGGTAAGGGAATTCATTTGTGCGATGAACACAAATATTTGTTCCTGAGTCATGGGTCTATATAAGTATGTATATCGCCTAGCACCCATAATACAAGCTTTGCTTAGTTTGGGGCTAGGTTGTTCTATGTAAGATGTCCCCTAATATTTATTTATATATTATGTAACGGACTGAAAGCAATAAGCTTAGAAAAGTAACTTATAAATTATAGGCACGTCAAATTAAAGCTTTTAAAATATCTTAAAATATTGTCTTTTTACAAGTCACCACATGTAAGCTTCTATAAAAAACATTAGCTGTTTATTTTAAGGCCAATAAAGGGAAAACCACTAACAAAAGCCCTCGGAAATCAGAAACAATCCTTACAACAAATTCAATAGCCACGGTACCCTAAAGGGTATAGGTAAGACAAATAGCCGATAGCCGCGTGACTGATTCCGGTCGATTTTGCTTCGATTCCCGGCAGAAATCTCCGATACTAAAGTATTACCTTCTCAAGAGGGACTAGATGATACCTGTTTAGACATGGGGAAAAGCGTTACATTCTGATAACAGTGACTGACGATCCCGTTCCAAAAAAGTCACAGTGAAAAGTCACTTTGTCACGCCTGTTACCCGTGTCACTGCATGATATTTTTGGTAGCACAGGCGTCATCCGATGATCGCCACTTCCGAACACTCCCGACTGAGCCCGATTAGAGCCGAGACAGTCACAGCGTCAGTAGCTTCACGCTCCACGTTTGTCGTGATTCGAGTATCAGAGGCTGCGCTAGGAACAGTAGGAACGTATGTGATTATGTAACGTGCTTTTGTGAAAAGTCACAGTGATACCTATTGACGGCGAGTCACCGTGACGTTATTTATCCCCCATGTATAACCTGTATACAGAAGGAAGGAAGGCCTAAGTACCGATGGATCGACGAGGGCCAGAAAGACGTATGCGACATCAAAGCGGCTGATTGGCGTCTGATCGCACAGGATAGGAACGAATGGCGAAATCTAGTTTCGGAGGCCAAGATCCATTTCGGATCGCTGAACCAGAGATGTGTTCAAAAGCAGCATTTTTTGCAGATTTTGGGGTTCCCTCCCAAAGGGTAAAACGGGGCCCTATTACTAACTCCGCTGTCTGTCCGTCTGTCACCAGGCTGTAACTCATGAACCCTTAGTGCGCAAGTCCGACTCGCACTTGGCCGATTTTTCTTGTAATACTACCAGACATCGGATTCTAGGGGGCAAAATTTAATGACAGGTAGGGATAGATTTCCTAGATATCGATATAAGGTGGGGTAAGATGAACATATAGGTAGGTTATTTAGCTCGGGCCAAGACAAGCAGTATGAGGATTCCATACAAGTGTTTGTCTTGTCCCGGTGATAGTCTTACTCCACCTTACCTTAGGTACTCAATTGTGACGTTTTCAATCAAAAGGTACCACATTGTCGCTTACCATAAGGACGAAAATTGCATGTGGCGAAAAAAAAACGAGAAACCTGTCAAAGCGTCTTTATGGCAAGGCTTAATTTATTTAGTATCAGTCGAGATGACGATTTATTCGAAATGTAAGTAATGTCAAGTGTTAACAGTGTGATCAATAGTTTTAATAGCGGTCGTAACATGCGGTTCCTGAACACATCATAGAGAGCTTATAATGTGTGTAGACAAAGCAGTGTATATATCTGTACATAATTACTCATTAAACACTCGAGATGTTTTTATGAAACACGCTTTCAGCTTGTTTCATATTTTATTATTATTGTAGCAGTTACATAGACAAAGCAGTGTATGTATTTGTACATAATTTTACTCATTAAAAACTCGAGTGATATATGTTTTTATGAAACACGCTTTTAGCTTGTTTCATATTTCTTTATTATTGTAGCAGTCACATAGACAAAGCAGTGTATGTATTTGTACATAATTACTCATTAAACACTCGAGTGATGTTTTTATGAAACACGCTTTCAGCTTGTTTCATATTTCTTTTTTATTGTAGCAGTAACATAGACAAAGCAGTGTATGTATTTGTACATAATTACTCATTAAACACTCGAGTGATGTTTTTATGAAACACGCTTTCAGCTCATTTCATAATTTTTCTTACTAATTGTAGCAGTCACATAGACAAAGCAGTGTACGTATTTGTACATAATTAGGCATTAAACACTAGAATTATATTTTTATGAAACACGCTTTCAGCTCGTTTCATAAATTTTTATTATTGAAGCAGTCACATAAACTACCTATTATTATGTTCCTCCGCCACCACGCACACATAGCACAGAACTATATAGTTCAATTATACATAGTCAAAAGAATGCAATAAAACAGTGTAACCTTTGACAAAAATACCTTTCTAAGATAAGAATTTTCTTCGCCGACTGAACCTCTTACCTGCAACACTCATTTGATGACAAAAACACCCGTATTCCGAATGAAAGAAAAGCGACATTACCATCAAATGATTGTTGCAGATATGAGGTTGAGTAAGTATAGCGACGATTTACGGCAATATAGAAATGCAGTAAAAATGAACTTCACTACCTAGACGTCTGAATGTGACTTTTACTATAAATAAAAGAGAACATTTCCGAGAAAAGTCACCTTTGTTCTATTGGGGAAATGTGTTTTCTTTAATTTAACTTGTTGGAGAAATCGTTACAAACAAGTTCGAAACATAGGAGAGTTTTTTTGGGGGTGGAAATTTTTTAAACCGACCAAGTGCGAGTCGGACTCGCGCACTAAGGGTTCCGTACCATTACACTAAAAATGGCAATAAATACACGTTTGTTGTATGGGAGCCCAAGTTAAAAATTAATTTTATTCTGTTTTTAGGGTTCCGTACCCAAAGGGTAAAAACGGGACCCTATTACTAAGACTCCACTGTCCGTCTGTCCGTCTGTCCATCTGTCCGTCTGTCCGTCTGTCCGTCTGTCTGTCACCAGGCTGTATCTCATGAACCGTGATACTAGCTCATGAGAGGTTCTCAGGTTCATGAGATACAGCCTGGTGACAATTGAAATTTTCAGCAGATGATGTATTTATGTTGCCGCTATAACAACAAATACTAAAAAGTACGGAACCCTCGGTGGGCGAGTCCGACTCGCACTTAATCGTTTTTTTTTTAGTATTTGTTGTTATAGCGGCAACAGAAATACATCATCTGTGAAAATTTCAACTGTCTAGCTATCACGATTCATGAGATACAGCCTGATGACAGACGCGGACATACAGACAGCGGAGTCTTAGTAATAGGGTCCCGTTTTTACCCTTTGGGTACGGAACCTTAAAAATCAAGTTAAGATAGAACTAACGCGAAATTATAGTTTTTATATTGCAATTTTGGCGTGTGCCCGGCGCGGCACCGATAGACTTAAACGGCTTAAACCCGCTCAACTGTATATTTTCTAAGCAATAAAAATCGCTTTTCTTCTCTATAACAATCCTTTCTCAAAACTCCATTGTGCTTACTTTAGTACTTTCCCCACAGTGAATCCATCCGGCCTCTTTGTCCGTAGATTTATAGCCGCCATTTTGAACGGATGCAGCTATAGTCTATGGTCTAGCAAAAACAGGAAGTAGAGTAGCTTCGGAACCGGATCTTCCGGTAGTGCTGTGTTTTTAAACTAGTCTGTGCTTTTACGTGAATTTTTGCCAGTCCATTTTACATATACTAAGTGACATTTTTGTGGTAATTAATACAAGATATATGTGCGCCATTGTAAAAAATCCTGGTCACGATACAATTGTGTCGAATGGAACTTAAGCATGGAAGGAAACACCAGTTTTTTATGTGATTTCACAGTTGATGTCTTAGTAAAAGTTGCTTACAGTGTTCCGTAAAATCGCGTTAACATTCTTGTAGCATCAAAAAAAATAGCTCCGTATACTCCGTCGTACTTAAGAATAATTAAATAATTACTTATAATTAGATTATTAATTACTTAGAGAGAATGGAAGAGGATCGTGCCGTGAGGCCGTACTTGGAACTACCAAATGGGAGACGGCCGATTGGACATCCTAGATACCCCTGAAACCAGGTAGTTACTCAAGACCTGCTCAACCTCGGCCATGGCGACTGGTGAAAGCTATCGCAAGACCGAGAGGCATAGCGTGATCTGGTGTCGGTGGCCAGGACTCACTTTGGGTCGTTGCGCCGTAGTAAGCAGTGTAGGAAAAATTCCAGGTTCCATGTTTGATGTTACACGTCTTTTATTGTATTGTGCATTTATTCATAACTAGCATATAATAAGCATTCTCACCAGTGTTGGCACTACAAATTGGCCATATCTACGGCCGTTATGTCACGACATGTGATTAAAACAAATCGAATCCGCCTCCAGTGGCCCGTGAATATGAGTCTCGACATCAAAGGGCCACAATCCGATTTCCTTCGGTACTGCTCAGTGAATTACAAGCACATTATAAGGCGTAATCGTATTACTTTTATATATGTATTATATGTTTCTTAACTTAGTTTTGAGTAAGAATAAAATATAATACAAGAAACCTGAAAAATTCCATCTACATGAAAATAGAAAAAGTAAATGATATTAGGTATATGATGACAATAAAGAATGTAGGTCTACCTGCGGGGTCAGCATGGTCGCTTTTTTATCGCCTGTCGCGTCATGCGTCACTTTCGCACTTACATACTCGTTAGAACGTGACAGGCATGGTGACAGACGATAAAAACGTGACCTTCCGCTGCTGAACACGTGGTGCAGTGCCATTTGTTTTGGACATGTGTAGATAAGTATGTAAGGCAAGCGCGGACGAGGAAAAGCACCCACGAGATGGTCTGATGGTGTGAAGAGGGTGGTTGGCGGCAACATGCAGTGCGTGACTCATGTGGCTTATGACCGCACACTATGGAGACAGCATACATGGTCGCGATCCTCAGCAATGAGGGACCGAGGGAGAAGAAGATAAGTATGTACGCATATGACGCAAAACTACATGAATGACGCCAAAGTAATTAAATTTTAACTGACTTTTTTAAACGTGTAATTTTCCCTTAGACAATTATATGTTCTCAAACACATATTTCTCGCTAAAATCCCAGAAAATCTTAAACAAAATGACCCAAATTCGCGTACTTAGTTGTTTTCATCCTTAGGGTTCATTCGGCGTCTCTCACTTAATTTCTCAGCTAATTAGGCAATTTTCCCTCTTGTGCCGGAAACTGAAACTTTTACGTTTTAGCTGCAGGATTTATGGCACGTTGGTAAACAAAACATTATTAATTAGATGCTGCGCGCATTTGAAAGTTTAGCATGGAAATGAAATGATTCGTGTCATATGTTTTTGAAATCCTTACATGTAAGTCTCATTCTACACGTACTAATTTAATGTAATTTTAATAATTTTCAATTGAAGTTGCATTTTTTCGTTTTCAAAATAAATGAAATTCAACAGTATTTCCACTATTGATTTGAAATTCAAGCGGCATTTTTTTGTATGGTGGACCTTAGGCAGGTACCTATGCCGCTTGATAAATATTTATGTAGTAGGTCATACTACCGACATACCGTTGGCAAAGATAGATATAACTCCGTAATAGATGGATACAGTCTAAGGAAAAAACGTGCCTCGAAAATCACGAAAATTTGATTCTCGATCAGATGGCGCCACTAGTTTTGGCCTACACTCGTATAGAGGGCGTTGACTGTTTCGTTTGTTATTTATAATTTTAAGGCATACCAGTGAAAAAACATGGGTCAAAATCATATAAAAATAATCAATGCAAAAAAAAAACATTTATCCATATTTAAATATATTTTATCGTATTTTTATAAATATTTATTTTTAGTTTTAAAGTGTGTCACAGATGGCAGTGAATTTACTGGGGTTACAAAATTTTACCGTACCGCTCTAGTATAAGTTACTCTATGCCGTTGGTAAATTTTATTCTTAGGTCCAAATCAGTCCCATAAAAAAAAAGATTAAATAGGGCTAAATATGAAATGAGATGAAATGTGCTAAAAACGAGTGATACCATAAACAGTAAAAATTCTTTATTAAAAAGATGATAAATAACATTTACATTAATTGTATAAAACAAAATTATGACTACTTATAAAATAAAACTACTAAAACTAAACCTACCTAAAAAAAAACAAAAATCCCTATAACAAACCCTGACCTCTTGGCAAGGTGCCCATCACGCAGGCAGCATTCCCGCGCTGTATCGCGAATCGCGATAGCAAGCCTTTGCGCGAGAAAGCTGCCCGCACGAGGGTCCCCCGTTGCCTCCCTCAACCGTAAACATATTCTCCGAATCTTAAAACTCACATTCAAATCAAAGTTATATTCACACTCGAAAACTAGGTTATGAGGGTATCATCCCACATTGAATACACGAAACATGAAGCTAGTTGAATGAAATACCACGTGAATAGCCTTAAAAGCCCAAAAAACTACAGATTTCAAATGAAAAAACATGTTGCAAACGATGAAGTTTTTCTTTAAAGTAAAAATGTAAATAGGTTGAAATTTTGATGAACTTTCAAACAAACAAACAAATTATTTATTCGTCGATCATAGGTGTACACAACATGATATTGCATATGATGGTAAAAAAGAAAAACTTTTCCACTATGTATACATACGAAATTCTGTTTGTTAGCTAATAGCAATTAGCATGCACCATGCACTAAATTAATATTTACAATCAGTGTGTATGTCAAACAAGAAATTAACTCAAATGTCCAGTAATATTGCTTAACAATTATATAAAAATCGTAACAAGTTTTTGTGCAAAGTTTCGTCCAACACATAGATAGTTATAAAATGAGAACGAAACTCCGTTAGTATGGGAAGGTGAAATTCGGCCGAGCTTCAATCATTAGAATTAGAATTAGAATTGTTTATTGCACTCATATTAGTATACAGTTCTTAAAACTATTTAATACAGTTCTACATGAACCCTGTAAGGGTATAGCAATATACTTAACACTAACTTATGACATAACATGCATCATAGGCATAAGCCAATTCCTAAAGACTAGTGTATAATTTATAATGGTCACTCTTGTAACCTTTTTTTCAAACTTTTATCGGTGCCGGTAACGTTATTAGTCCATATTATCGTTAAAAAATCATTTAATGTGTAGTATGCTTTTTTTACTAGGTAAGTTTTTAATGCATTTTTAAAGTTACTTAAATTATTTATTTCTTTTATTTCGTTTGGGATTTTATGGGATCATCTGCAAAGTAGAGTTTGGTGTGGCTAGTCTAGTTTTAGGTCGTAGGTTGGCCGATCGCGAGTATTGGGGAAAGAGGTTTTCATTATTCTTTACGAATAGACACACTTCCAGTATGTACATGGAGATTAAGGTCAGGATTCTTAACTTTATGAAGTGAGGTTTGCAGCTTTTCAGTTGATGAATGTTCACAAGGATCCTAACGCAGTGTTTTTGTAATAAAAAAAGATTGTTCACACTTGGACTATTACCCCACAGTATAATTCCATATTGTAAGCAAGAGTAAGCATAGGCGTAGTATGCATTTGTGGCTATTTTTATGTCAGTACATTTTTTTAGGTGATATAGTGCGTAAATGAAGCTACTTAATTTGCTACTTATTTTATTTATGTAGTCTTTCCAGTTAAGGGCTGAGTCAATGTTAACACCCAAGAATACCGTTGAACTTATTGATTCTATTTTATTATTGTTGTAAGAGTAATTAATGTTTAATGTTCGCTTTTGGAAAGGTTTAAATTGTATAATTTTAGTTTTTTCGTAATTAACTTGTAAGTTGTGGTAGCTGAGCCAGGTTACAACTTCTTTTAGGTTAGAGTTTAGATCACTGTTCAAGTTTTGTTCGTTTTCGCACGATATAACAAAAGAAATATCGTCAGCAAACAAGGTACATGGGCTATTTATTATTTTGGGCAAATCATTTATGTAGATAAGGAATAAAATACACCCAAGGACACTTCCCTGGGGTATCGATTGGTTTACTTTTGTTATTTGTGATTGGACATAGTTTGTTGTATCAGTGTTGTGATTGTGATGCTCTATTTCGTCATATTGTACACGGTTCATTCAATATATTATTTGTCATAATGTCAGCTTGCTGCGGATTCTTAAAAAAAATATTATAAATAAGTTTTAATCTATTCATGTATGAAGTGAGAACTCTAAGCTTACCTATTTATTTATGGTTTTCTAAGTTTGAAACCCAGGAAAGGACATGGATAGTTTTTGGGGTTCCGTACCCAAAGGGTAAAAACGGGACCCTATTACTAAGACCATCCATCTGTCCATCTGTCCATCTGTCTGTGACCAGTCTGTATCTCATGATCCGTGATAGCTAGACAGTTGAAATTTTCACAGATGATGTATTTCTGTTGCCGCTATAACAACAAATACTAAAAAGTACGGAACCCTCGGTGCGCGAGTCCGACTCGCACTTGGCCGGGTTTTTTTATAATTCATCATCATCATTTCACGGACTAGTATTCAAATAACAATAGCATATTAACTCCTCCTTACTCGGTCTAAAAAAATTAATAGAGGTAGATCAAGACAAGTCTGCAACGATTTTGATAGCACGTTATTTTAAAAGTCAAACTTTTATTAATTTTATTAAATAGGGGCGTAGCTAGAGAATATGGCGCCCGGGGCAGTCACCAAATTCGCGCCCCCTGACGACTGACAAAAGTTTCCCTGCTGCTGCCTTTTGCCCATTTTGGCGCCCCCTCTTGGATGGCGCCCGGGGCACTTGCCCCCCCCCCAGGCCCCCCTCCCTAGCTACGCCACTGCGTATAAATAATAATTGCATTGCATGTGCTATCAAAATTATTGCAAATTTGTCTTGGTCTAACTCTTCCATAACAGAAAATCTAAAATTTAAAAGATTTTGCCCTAATAAAATTTAAACTATCGTGAGACATATTAACTTAACTAACTCACTTAGGCACTGTTAGTGCTTGAAAATGGAGACCTAGGCTCTCCGAAACATGTCGAGCGAGTGACTAAAAATACATTAGTGAAACCGCTAAGTTAGTTAAGATTTCGCCCTCTTGGAATTTTGTCTTCACCAAGAAATATTCCGGAATATTCTCACCGCCCAAAGCTCATAAAACGGTGAGCTTTTATAAAGAAATAAAACGCTTATAAGCGAATCATGGCGCGGGATGGCAATTTTAATAAAAGATAAGTGCGAAACCCAAAGCCCTCGACATTGGGACGATGTTCTGATCGCTGTCAGAAAGTTTCGCCTCAGGCCAATCCATCCACATCCATACTAATATTATAAATGCGAAAGTGTGTCTGTCTGTTACCTCTTCACGCTTAAACCGATGAACCGATTTAGTTGAATTAAAAACTGTAATAGATGTCATATATTAAAGAAAAAGTGACGAAGCCCTCCAGTGGTGAAGGCCGGATTCGAACCGGCGTCTTTAGCTATCGCGGCTAACGCCATGAACCCCTAGGCCACGCCGCCACGGCGGTGCCCGTCCGAATTTCTCGACTATATGCTATCTAAGTAAGACTAGGCGTCTTTGACCAGCTCTAAAATAATTTTTGGCTTAATAAAATAATTTGATTTGTTCCCAAACTTGTTCGATTTAGTTGAAATTTAGTATAGCGATAGTTTGAGTGCCGGGGAAGGACATAGGGTAGTTTTTATCCCAGAAGTCATCCTTTAAGGGGGTGGAAGTTTGTATGGGGATTCGATAAAAAGCAGATTGGATAAAAAATAAGCTACCCAAATGACTAACTCCACGCAGACGAAAGTCGCGGGCAAAAGCTAGTAATATAATATGTATAGATAATATTATTATAAGGACCGAGATACATGGAAGGCTTTGGAGGAGGCCTTCACCTGTGAAAACGGGGTTCTTGAATAATATTATATATATAGAACGCTTAAACAAATATGAAATAATGTAAAAAAGTTCAAGAAATAAAAGGCTTTTTATTTTTATTTTTATTTTTATTTTATAGATAATATTATTGGCTTACACTGGTTACCGCAAGGCACTATTCTTGGTCCGCTGTGTCAATAGCTTTACAAAAATGCGAGCTTCGCTCCGCTCCAGTTTGGTCTTTGCGTAATTATTCGTGTCAAGTGCAATTTTAAAGGTTGAGAACTTCTGTTAATTCTGTTTTCGCTTGTTAGATAAAAAAACTCATCTGTTTATTTCTAAAATTAATGTTAGATCAAAGATAGATATAACTCCGTAATAGATGGATACAGTCTAAGGAAAAAACGTGCCTAGAAAATCGCGAAAATTTGATTCTCGATCAGATGGCGCCACTACCTTTGACCTACTCTCGTATAGAGGGCGTTGACGGTTTCGTTTGTTATTTAACAATTTTAGCGCATATCAGTGAAAGAACATGGGCCAAAATCATATAAAAATAATTAATGCAAATAAAAAAAATAATATCCATATTTAAATAAATTTTATCGTATTTTTAAAATCTTCATATTTAGTTTTAAAGTGTGTCGATAGATGGCAGCGAATTCACTGTGGTTACAAAATTTGCTATGACAGTACCGCTCTATCTTATTATATCCTCTTTGGTTAGATGAATCTTGTTTTTCGCGGTGATCAATTGTTTTTTGTGGATGTTTTGCTTTTGGATAACATTAAACACTAGAGTTAAACCATGAAAAGTCTGCAGAGATTTTGACAGCACACGCAGCAGTGCAGGTGTTAATTTAAACGTCAAACTACTATGAAATTGTGACGTATAAATAACACTGGCACTGCGTCTGCTGTCAAAATCTCTGCAGATATTTCATGGGGCCCACTGACTATCAGTCCGCCGGACGATATCGGCCTGTCAGTTAGAACAAAAATTTGACAGTTCCCTACAACTGACAGTCCGATATCGTCCGGCGGACTGATAGTCAGTGGGCCCCTTAGTCGCATTATTTAAAAACGTATGTCAAATCTAAAATTTACATTGATAATAGGTTTATCCCTGTCAGTGATTTTGACATATTTTAAGTTAGTAGTTAGTTTAGTGGTGTAGGGTTGGAGCCGGCGTAGTTTTTATCGCGTATATATCTTTACTTAAAAATAATTGTAGCGTATAACTAGCCTTATGAACTGATTTTGCATGTACAACCAGCCTTAAAGTTTATAGTCTATGATTGTTCATTATTTTTAGTATGTGGGTATTTTTGCACTGTAATTTTTCCTCAGTCACCCGTTGACCACGAACGCTGTAAAGGGTTCGAAACGTCGGGATGTATTATAAATTCAATATACGCGATATAATCCGTTTTCATAGTTTTATTTCATGAGTAACTATCGCGGTAACCGAAGACAATATTATGTTTTAAGTTTATTCGAAAATAACAAACTTTAAGAGTCCCCGGCAAGCTCGGCCGAATTTCACCTTCCCATACAAACGGAGATTCGTTCTCATTTAAAACTAAGTGTTAAATTGTAATGAAACTTTGCAAATACAATGACAGCAGTTTATAAAGCAAACACTTTTTTTTTATATATATATTTATAAGAAATTAAGTTACTTTTTATTAAATAAAATAAAGGGTCAAATACATTACAATACATAACCCTTATAATACATTACATTTGTAAACTGTACGCTCAGATTGGAAAGTTAACCCCTTACTTCATGTCAAAAATAAAATAAGTATTTGGTTAAAAGTAAACTTTAATAGCTAAAAACATAACAACCATATAAGGCTGCGCGTGCAGTAAAGGGTTAAGTAGGTAAGTTTAGGTTTAAGATAAAGTTAAGTTGCATATCAACAGCTAACACAAACACAAAGGAGCCTCGTCTGCCAACAAACCACTGTGTGGTTTGGCAGAAGAAAATAGGTATTTAGTTGTAAGTAAGATCTTTGAATAAACGTTTTTTTTTTTTTTATTTTTTTTTATATACATCTTATTAATATTTATATGTCACTCCCTAAGGCCTTGGCAGAATAACAGCGTTGGAATTTGCCTCGCTCGCAAATTGCAACAATATGCTGAGACAGGGTCTCTTCCCTACTGCACACATTGCTGGACCCGTGTGTAATTTTTGTTTTTTTATGTTTTTAATGTGTAAATAATTTAATTTTTTTTTTTTTGTTTTTGTTTTTGCTATTATTTTTATATTCCCTTTTTTAAACATCTTTTTTCTTCAATTGTATTGTCCTGTGTATGTGTGCTTTATGGAATAAATGTCTTTCTTCTTCTTCTTCTCAAACGAAATAGAGCAAAAACAAGTTTTGTATGAAGTAATTAAATTCGCTGTATTTTTTTAACTATGGTATCTGAAGCTACATAAACTAATTACAGACAGATATACCTTATCCTATTGTAAGTACAAAATTTCAGAGCAATCTAGCTAGTCGTTTTAAAATGAGAGCGTTACTACGTTTGTATGGAAAACCGAGCTTGCCAGGGACTCTTAACAGAGGTTTTATCATAAATCTTAGGTAGGTACTGAAATAGGTAATTTGAAAAGCTAGTAAATCTGGTTTTTATGGATTTTAATTCTAAGTGCTACGCCAGAAGAAAAGATTTTAATGGTCGTAATATTATCTAACCCATTAATCCTGAAACCACGGCATACCTCCGCAATGCAGCTAGCACTGATTTATCTTGGCAATAAGTCTACTGGTACCTATAAAAACCGGCCAAGTGCGAGTCGGACTCGCGCACCGAGGGTTCCGTACTTTTTAGTATTTGTTGTTATAAGCGGCAACAGAAATACATCATCTGTGAAAATTTCAACTGTCTAGCTATCACGGTTCATGAGATACAGCCTGGTGACAGACAGACAGACGGACAGACGGACAGCGGAGTCATAGTAATAGCACAGATTATATAATGGTAATAGGGTCCCATTTCTAGGGTTCCGTACCCAAAGGATAAAAACGGGACCCTATACCCTATTACTAAGACTCCGCTGTCTGTCTGTCCGTCTGTCACCAGGCTGTATCTCATCAACCGTGATAGCTAGACAGCTGAAATTTTCACAGATGATGTATTTCTGTTGCCGGACAACAAATACTAAAAACAGAATAAAATAGATATTTAAGTGGGGCTCCCATACAACAAACGTAATTTTTCCCCTTTTTTGCGTAATGGTACGGAACCCTTCGTGCGCGAGTCCGACTCGCACTTGGCCGGTTTTTTTACCCTTTGGGTACGGAACCCTAAAAACGATGGAACTGATAACCTCCTTTTTTTAAGTCGGATAACAAATCTATTTTATTTCAAGTGACAAGTAAACTTAACTTTTTGCCGTTATCCCAGCCATTAATCCAGCAACCACGGCATACCTCCGCAGTGCAGCTCGCAGTGATTTATCTTCGCAATAAGTCCCCCTGTAGCGGTGCCTCACGTTTATTGGACACAAATTGCTTGAGCGTTTCATTTGAATGTTTTATCTCCACTTTTCGGCTTTGTAGTTGCAGTGTTATACCCCTAGCACAGAATAAGGAATAGTATTATTATACAGAACGGCCACGCACCGCCCCGCCCCGACTCGAATTACCGCCCCGCGACAGAAATCTATCTGGCGTACTCTCAGTACTATTTTTAAGCAACTTACACTATGACGCATGACGCGTGTACAGACGTGCCGTTCACACATAGAAACGCAAGTGATTTTTAATGAATAGCGTGTCCACCCTGTGTCCCTAGTCTAAATGGGGCATTTTCTATGAAAAGGGACCTTATTGTCGATGGCGCTTACGCCGCACAGCGTCACGCGGCATTGTATTCATATCGGAGCATCGTTTATAATGGCGTAAGCGCCATCGACAATAAGCTCCCTTTTTATAGAAAATACCACAAATTGCATTCGATAGCATGACGTGACGTACGTCCGTCGCGTCGGACGTCCCGCTTGGCGCGCTGTTCAAAATCCCATACATAATTAGACATATAGACATAACGAAAACGCGAACGCTCGTCACGCTGTGAAATAAAATGTACACTGGGGGGTTCTGGTCTTCTGGTGTTTAAATTGTAATCCGGAAAAAATGGTACCATTAACTTTTTTTCAAAGCACCATCAACTTTTGGGTTACTTAGAATCAGGAGTACTATTGAATGAGATAAAGAAGAAAGTGTCCCCAGTTTTTCATACACTTGTTATGAGGATCGCCTCGCAGTTCTCGAGTACCAGAATAGCCTTAAAACTTTATTACGCGTACGTTCGGAGCCGGTTAGAGTACGCCGCCGTCGTGTGGGACCCGCACGAGACAAAGTATGTGCTCATGCTCGAGCGTATTCAAAGAAATTTTGCTAGATTCGTTTATAAACGGTACTATCCATATCTCTACCCTTTCCGCTTTGTCCTGGGAATGGTCGGCCTTGACACTCTGGAGCTCAGACGCAAATTAATGTTAATAGTGCATTACCATTCCCTGTTCAATGGCGGGATTGACAATCCCATTGTTTTGGGTCAGGTGGGTCTGGCAGTCTGGCCGAGCTGTAGATTGGAGGGTGCGAGCCATCTCCCTTATTAATAATATAATTACACAGGTCCCGGATGCCGACATATTTGCAGATAGGCCGGGAAAGTTCATCAAAGCCGCCATAACGGCTTTGAACTGCACCCAACTTAGTAATTAGTAATTAATAATTAATAAATAATTTTATTGTTTATTGACTACGCTGTTTTATTATTTTTATTCTTTATGTTTGACTTGGTTGTTTAACCGTAATTAGTGTTTTGTTGTCCTTTTATGTAGTTTGTAATTCTATGGTGTTATTTGTGTCAGAATCTTGTATTTGTTAATTAATTATATAAATGAGATGAGATACAACATTTTGGGTGTCAGTTTTGTAATGGTCAATACCAAATGTATGTGAAAATACGTTACAAAACTGACATTTTTTCTGCGATTCAGGGACGAATCATGCTGTCCGTTTCTAATGTATGGCACTATCCCGTTCGGCTATTTATTTAAAATTCAAGTCATTATCTTATCTGTGGTCGTGCATGCAAAGGGACGTCAAATTGTGCCAACCCTAATAATTGCTCGGAGCAAGGCTCGGAACGGAGCCGAGTTTGCCCGAAAGGAGGAGTGTCCCCACTGCCTGAAGGCAAGCTTTGCAGTTATGCAAAAACCAAATGTAAGGCTCTAGGATTTGAATAATTACCATATTTCAGCATTTCGCGACACCACTAGGTACCTTCCTTATTTACATACTAATGCATAATTACTTCCTATAAACATTTAGCTTACAATGCACGTAATTAAGTTCATAAATAATTCCCACAAAAGAAACTTGAGTCGTTATTTAATTAATCACTAGCACAGTACGTTTTTGCCCCCGAAAAACCGGCCAAAGTTTAATTCCGTATAAAAAATTGGTGACAAAATAATTTAATTTCAAAAGTTACCGCATATAACCGAGTCCAAGCTACTAAGTACGTAAGTAATACTGACAGAAGGGCAGCTTTTAGAAGATATCGTCGCTATACTTACTCAAACTCATATCTGCAACAATCATTTGATGGAAATGTTGCTTTTCTTTCATTCGGAATACGGGTGTTTTTTGTCATCAATTGAGTGTTGCAGATACGAGGTTAAGTAAGTATAGCGGCGATATTTATAAAAATGATTTCTGGAAAAAGAAGCTTATTGGCAAAACTTAAAGTTCAAAGTTCAGTGTTTTTATTTGTGAGTATATGTCAAACTGATTACAGTAGAAGAGTCGTGGGCCGAAGCTAGTTACCACATTCACTGCCAGCGACCCGCTAATTCTCAGTTCGTAGGCGCTTTTCGCTACATACGGGTTTTCCCGTGTTATAGGCTACGCTCGTAGCGCGTAGCTTTGCGGTGGCACTGAATTTTGTTAAATACGTACCTATGGCAGAATTACTTACATAATTTAATTATGTAGGTATATCTACCTATGTAAATTCGGTTCAAAGATGCAGTAACTCGTAAAGCAATGCAAACCGCACCGGGATTATTCTACATGCATGTGTCTAGTAAGATTAAGTTTAAGATTAACTACTATTTGTCTTGTCTGTATTTTACTAACAAATTGCGAATTGAAGCTACCAAATAATTACTAGTGTTGGTAGGGACCCAAGTCTTTTGAGTCTATGTATATATATTTGTTTATTTAACTAACTTACATTTACAGCAGATTGCCAAACATGAAAGGTATAGGTCACAGTACAAAAATATAAAATTATTAATAACATATTTATTTATGAATCTATCCTGCACCAACATTTATGTCTCTGTTTGACCTAATGGTTGACTGGTAGAGAATGCCTTTTGGCATTAAGTCCGCCATTTGTACATTTTCCTTTGCTTGTGCAATAAAGTTTAAATAAATAAAATAAAATAAATAAAAATATTTATAAATAACATTTTGTTTAATTATTTGATAAACACATTACAATTTATAGGCAGGTGTCAATTTAAATGTTAATATACATTAATTTTGGTACACATTTCGACGTAGGTAACATACACAACAAGTTATCTAATACTGTATTGTGGTAGGAGTGTTAATTATTATTTTTTAATTTATTTATTCACTTTAAATATTCATACAACTTTTGCCAGCATGCCACTATTGTAAACCTCTTTGATTTATGTAATAGTTGGCGAGTTCGCGCGGTCCGATCCGCGTTTGCTTAATACTATTAGGTATATAATTATATTATACTATTATATATATATATATATATATATATATATATATATATATATATATAAAACTAATCTATACACATCAAATCTCTGCATCTATTTTATACATTACTCTAGACTCCAAATAGCGAGTGGCTATTTGAAAACTCACATCGTTTTTACGATACTCAGCGCTTAAAAAACTTCGAGTATTTTATTGAGTATTTTATAAACATATCTCAAAAAGACTCGGAGCATCTGGATAAAAACTTACAACAGTTTTACAGTTATAGGTTATTTCTAAATAATAGTAAAGATAATAGGCGACATTGTATTATTTTGTGTACCATCATCCGCAAAAGTGCATGGCGACTTTATCCATGAATACATTCATAATATCTCCATGCAATTTCGTAGCTCACTTTACCTAACCTAACTCATAAATTTTACATGAAGACTAATGGATTTTATAATCTTTGTAAAAAAGTTGTCAGAAAAGGACTCAAGACAAAAGACTCGTCTTTAAAAAGTTTTTAAGAACTCAAGAAGTTCGCATACCTTCGACTAAATCACCCTTTTGATATGTTCAATAAGAGTAGAGTTGGTATACGTCAGGATTTCCCCTGACTCCTGATTTTTAGTCCTTTATCAGGATTGCGGGGGACTTGGCGAGTGTCAGGATTTTTGGTCTTTTATAAAGCGAGGTTTAGACTAGCAAGAACTTGCATGCAATTTACGTTACATTGCCGTAAGGTAAACTGCATTCAAAAGTTTGATCAGATACTGCAATGTAATGAAAATTGCATGCAAGTTCTTGCTAGTCTAAACCTCGCTTTAGGATTGCGGACGACTTGGCGAGTCCCAGGATTTTTTACCTCAACTAACCATTATAAAACTTTAAAATAAACTAAATTCTTTATTCAACGACCAACTAGGATCAATCAGTGTTAGTAATGCTTATGGGTAATCTTATACTACGGTTAGTAACAGCAAAATTAATTATATTATTATCAATTCCGTATTATATATTTATTTACTAGAATATTTATTAGAAGCTAGCAAAAAATTTTGGAGTTTGGTAGTGGAAAAGGAAGGTTATGCTGTGCCTGTAGCTACAGGAGTTAAGAGACTATTTGGTGTATTTGTGGGAGAAATTACCGTCCAGGAAACGTCAGGATATTCAGGGTTATATGCGGACTATTGTCAGGATTCAGTGAAACACTGTTGCTTTATTTGCGATTCAGTCTAATATCTGACATTTATATATTTTCTTCACTCAATTTCCACTCATTCGCTTAATTTTATTGGCAATTTATGAATTAACTGACATATAATATACATATAATTTAATATTAATATTTTTTTAACTATATTTTTTATTGTAATGTATTTTCTTCGAGATTGTGTAATTAATTTTGACATTACCGGTGGTGTAATGTGTCATATAAATGTATTTGCATGCATTATACTATGTTTTTATGTGCAAATAAATGATTGATTGATTGATTGAGTCCCCAGTGAGCCGGGGATTCTCGTTTGTAGCTTAGGGAATGCCTAACCCTGTAAGCAAGTTGCGTGTGAGCGTGTGCTCCCGTTAGTGACCCGTATATGGGGCATTTTCTATGAAAAGGGACCTTATTGTCTATGGCGCTTACGTCGCACAGCGTCGCGCGGCATTGTATTTATATCGGAGCATCGTTAATAATGGCGTAAGCGCCATCGACAATAAGGTCCCTTTTTATAGAAAATACCACATATGTTCCACAGTAGTTGACGTCGCTGCGAGTCAGTGCTGCTTCACCGAGTGAGGTAGACTTAGAACAGTTCTTCCCTCAAGTCACAGCGTTAGTTGCGTAGAAACGGACTCTCTGGTTAATTTTGTAACTAGCAGAAACATCTGCGAACGTTGCTAGAGAGAGAAAAGTGCAGAGATTTTAACAGTACACGCAGTGCCAGTGTTATTAGGGTTCCGTACCCAAAGGGTAAAAACGGGACCCTATTACTAAGACTACACTGTCCGTCTGTCCGTCTGTCTGTCTGTCTGTCACCAGGCTGTATCTCATGAACCGCGATAGCTAGACAGTTGAAATTTTCACAGATGATGTATTTCTGTTACCGCTATAACAACAAATACTAAAAACGTATGGAACCCTCGGTGCGCGAGTCCGACTCGCACTTGGCCGGTTTTTTTACTTACACGTCATAACTTGATAGAAGTTTGACGTTCGTGTGACTTCGTGTGCTGTCAAAATCTCTGCAGACTTTTCTTGGTCTAACTCTATCGATAGTATCCGTTGGTCGTGGGTTCAAGTCCTACCCAAGACAGTAAAATTTTAAATTGGTTTTGTCAGGATATTCCATATTTAACCACCGATGCATAAAAGAGGTGTTATATGTTCGACGTCAATGTCTGTCTGTTTGGATATCCGTCGGTCTGTCTGTGGCATCGTATCTCCAACGGATGGGCCGATTTCGATGCGGTTACGTGAAAGCGAGTTTTCTTGCGGTGATTCTTAGCTAAGTTTTATATAAATCGATTCAGGAGTTTGAAGAGTAGCTCTTTTCTAAAATGATGTTTGGCATTTTTTTTTAATCACAAAGTACACAACAATTTTCTTATATTAAATCATTTTACGATTTAGACACTTGTTTTAGTCACTCGCGCGACATGTTACGCAATACACGGTCGTCGTGAACGCTGCTCGCACTATTAGTGCTTGAGAAAGGAGACCTAGGCTCTCCGAAACATGTCGCGCGAGTGACTAAAACAAGTGAGTCTAAACCGTAAAATGATTTAATGTTAGTATGTCTCACAACAGTTTAAATTTGATTAATTTTCTTATAATTATTGGCATATAGCGTAGGGGGTTGGGGAGGTAGGGTCTAACCTTAATAAGAGCGAGTTTCAAGTGACTCCTCATAGTATCTACTTCAAGAATACGATTTGAATAATTCATTAAGATACCGCTCGTGTTGGTTTGCTGAATATTTATATTATTAAAAGCAAAAGAGCATCGAACCGCGAACTTTACGAAATCATACTTTATGTACATTGTGTTAGATTTGATTTTAGAATGGATTTAAATGGCGACGAGGCGGGCGGCGCGGGCAGTGCACGACGTACAACCGCCGCGGACACTCGTGCCTGAGGATGGATTCCCAAAGAAACCGAAACATGTCGCCAAAAGCGACTAAAAATAATAGTGAGTAAAAACCGTACTGATAAATATTTTGAAATATGTCTCACGATAGTTTAAGTGCGAGGATTTAAATGGGTTTAATTTTGCAAAATTGGGAATATTTAATAATGTTATCACTTTATAATTTTATATCGAAATGTTAATCGATGTGGCAATGATTCGTTTAGTACTTTATGTAGCTGTATGAGGTGTATTCGGGTCATTACGTATATCAGATAATTCCGAAAATCAGATGAAAATCACCCACTACGCCATTATAATGAATGAGTCCCTCTTCGGAATTATATTCTGAACTATTATTACCTACCCGAATACACTTCCATATTTATTCACATAGTAGATACAAAAGCAAGTATATAATAAATGAGTACATGGCACATGCCCTTTTTAAGGGTCCCCGGCAAGCTCGGTTCTCCATACAAACGTACTTAGTTCCGCTCTCATTTCAAAACGACTAGCTAGATTGCTCTGAAACTTTGTACTTACAATAAGAAAAGGTATATCTATGTCTGTAATTAGTTTATGTAGCTTCAGATACCATAGTTAAAAAAATACAGCGAATTTAAGTTTTTCATACAAAACTTATTTTTGCTCTATGTGCAAAGTATGGGATGGAGGCCGAGGAAGCAGGTTCTGTTAGGGCTCTAGACCAAGCATCAAGAAGCGGGAAACCGGTTTTTGAGCTGCGGTGTGGAAGGCAAGTGGGAAACCACCACACTATATTCCCAAAAATGGAGTATATGGAAATGCAAAGAATTCAGAGTAACGTTCTTGACAACGGGCTTCCACGACGCAAAATTCCGTGGCGGTCTGAGTCCGGCAGGGTTAGGAACAAGGCTAACTCGGTCGTCATCCTGCGAAATCCTTGTAGAATCGGGACGTGGAATGTAAGGACAATGCTAGCACCAGAGAAGATGGAAGAGTTGAAACTAGAAATGGAAAGGTTGAATATCAACATATTAGGGTTATGTGAAGTAAGATGGGAAGGCAGCGGTGATTACTGGAGCAACGACTATAGAATTATTTACACCGGTGGGGAGAAGCGAGGTAAAAACGGAACTGCAATAGTGTTAAACAAGAAATGGGGCTTACAGGTTGAAAACACTATACACCACAGTGAAAGGATAACTGCAGTAAAGATTAAATCAAATCCAACAGATATTGTCATTGTGCAAGTTTACATGCCAACAGGAAGCTACCCAGATCATAAAATAGAAGAGGTGTATAATAACTTAGACGAAATATTAGATTCCGTTAACAAGAATGATAGCTTAATAATAATGGGAGACTTCAACGCGGTGGTAGGTGAAGGAAAGGAAGGTAATATCGTAGGTGATTTCGGACTTGGAAAGAGAAATAAAAGAGGTGATCGATTAGTCCAATTTTGTATGGAAAACGATTTAATTATTACTAATACCCTTTTTAAACAGCACAAAAGAAGACTATACACATGGAAGATGCCGGGTGATATAGGAAGATACCAAATAGACTACATACTCATAAAAAATTGTAACCGCCATCAAATTAATATGTGTAAAACTTTTCCGGGTGCAGATTTAAATACCGACCACAATTTGCTACTAAGTGCACACAATTTTACTACAGCTAAGATAAAGAAGAAGCCAAAGCCGAAGAACATAGATCTTAGTAAACTTAAGGACGCAAATAGCAATTTTAGAGTGCAATATAGTAATTATATAGGGGATAAGCTTATAGACTTTAAGAATAATTTAACAGAGGACATTTGCAATATTAGTATAGAAGACAGATGGATGAATGTGAAAAATATTATTAAAAAAGGGGCTGAAGAAACACTAAAAAGGGAGAAGATTGCTTCTAGGAAAAAATGGCTCACAGGGGAGATTATTGACTTAATGATAGAAAGAAGAAAGTATAGAAATAAAACCGATGATATTAGTATTAAGGAATACAAGAGACTGACTAATCGTATAACATTAAAATGCAGAGCCGAGAGAGAGAAAGATGTAATTGAAACTTGTGACACAATAGAACACTTTATCAAAAAAGGAAAGTTAGACCAAGCATATAATATTATAAGAAGTTCAAATAGAAAGTATAAAGTTAGAAGCACATCAGTAGTGGATGAACAAGGGAAAATACTATTAAATAACATAGACATAGTTAATAGATGGGTGAGGTATCTTGAGGGTTTATATGAAGGCGAAGAGTTGACAGAACTTGATCTAGAGACGGAAGAACTAGTACCAGAAGATGAGCTGGGTCCAGAAATACTTAGAGAAGAATTTGATAAGGCAATTGCGAGACTTCAAAACGGTAAAGCTGCAGGCGTTGACAATATCTACATAGAATTGATCAAACTTTCAGCTTGTGATCCAGTTATTGATGAAATTTTCTTACTTACGAAACAAATACATACCACAGGCCAGATCCCAAGAGATTTTAAACAAAGTAAAATAGTAGCTTTGCCCAAGAAACCTAATACCCTACTTTGTGAAGAACACAGAACCCTCAGTTTAATCTCACACGCAAGTAAAATACTTTTAAAAATAATTCAGAACCGAATCAGACCCATATCAGAGAATTACTTAGGCCCCGACCAATATGGTTTCCGTGAAAACAAAGGTACCAGAGAGGCTATACTAGCTCTTAGATTAGTAGTAGACAGACGGCTGGATGTAGGACTCGACACTCATATCGCTTTCATAGACTTAGAGAAAGCCTTTGATAAAGTTAAATGGAGAAAAATGATGAGCATCTTGAAAGAAGTAGGAGTAGACTATAGAGATAGAAGAATAATCTACCAACTTTACAAGGAGCAGGAGGCGTTGATGGAAGTGGGAGAGGAAATTGGGAATGCAAGGATTAGACAAGGAGTACGACAGGGGTGTCCACTTTCACCTTTAATATTTAATATATACATAGAATACGCTATACGAAAAATTGTTGAAGCAGACAAGGGAGGGGTAAAATTCAATGGGGAGAAAATACATTTTATACGATTTGCAGACGACATCGCGGCGTTTGCAGAAACTTCAGCTCAACTAGAACATCTAATGTTAACAATGGACACAGTATTTAACGAATTAGGCTTAAAGATAAACATAAAGAAAACTAAGACCCTTACAACTTCAAAACGCAAAACTAATCATCCTCCAATAGTTCTCAACAACATCCCAATTCAGCAGGTTGATAGTTTCAAATATTTAGGTAGCTTAATTACCAGGGACTCCAGGTGCACACCAGACATCGTTTCAAGGATTGCTATGGCAAAAAAAGCTTTCAACCAGAGGAAACAATTATTGAAATCCCGTTTATCATGCAGAAGCAAGAAGCTACTGATTAAGGTGTACATCTGGAGTATAGCCCTTTATGGAAGTGAAACGTGGACAATGACCCTAAGAGATAGAAAGAGAATGGAAGCATTTTAAATGTGGTGCTGGAGGCGAATGGAAGGCATTAGTTGGAGAGACAGGATAACGAATGAGGAGGTGCTAAGAAGAGTGAGTGAAAGAAGAGCTATTCTGAACACTATTGCAAATAGACGCGGGAAAATGATTGGACACTTAATACGACACGACTACTTCTTTAAAACTATCCTGGAGGGGCGGATAGGAAGGAAGCGGGGTAGAGGAAAACCCAGACGCAGCTTTTTAGATCAAGTGAAAGAAAAAGTAGGGGTCGTGTCGTATCAAAAAGTCAAAGAGCTGGCGCGGGATAGGGAAAGCTGGAAGATACTCCACCGACAAGAGAATAACTCTTAAGTTAATGATGATGATGCAAAGTTTCATTACAATCCATAGTTTTAAAATGAGAGCGTAACTACGTTTGTATGGGAAGGTGCAATTCGGCCGAGCTTGCCGGGGACTCTTAAGGCCACATGGTACTAATCACTGCTACTAACGAACAACTCAAATAGCACTAAGTGGGGCTCCCATACAACAAACGTGACTTTTTTGCCGTTTTTTGCGTAATGGTACGGAACTTCTTGCGCGAGTCCGACTCGCACTTGGTCGGTTTTTTCACAGCAACGAGCACAGGCTATTATTTGCCGTATGCGTGTATGTAATTAATGAGTACACGCCCCATGTTAAGGGCACATGGTACTAATCGCTGGTACTAACGAAGAACTCAAATAGCACTACTAATCTACTCACACAGATTACAACAGGCCACTCAGTCGGATCAATATGAGAGACTAGCTTCTGCTCGTGAGTTTGTCTGCACGGAATAATGATGATGATAGGATAGATAGAACATATAGCCACAGCGCGGACACGCTATACATCAAAAATCACTTGCATTGTGTGTGAACGGCACGTCTGTACACGCGTCATGCGTCATAGTGTGTTGCTTAAAAATAGTACTGAGCGGCCGGCAAACGGCCGTCAATCTGGTGTCGCGGGGCGAGGTAATTCGAGTCGGGGCGGGGCGGTGCTTGGCCGTTCTGTATGATAATACTATTACTTATTCTGTGATATCTAGCGGCCAACCATACAAGGAAAATTGGCAATAGAATTTGAATCAATGGTATTAGAAGATAGTGTTTAATTTGTTTTATTTTAAAATCTAACGATTTGAAACAAAAGCAACTCTGTTCCATTTAATTAAGATTTAAATTTCATTAGAGGTAATTTGTACTAGTATTAGGACATTGAACCCCAAGAGGATAGAGTCGACCAGGTTAATTCTGCACCGACCTAACCGTGTAGCCAGCTTGTCGATCGTTAACGCTCCGTAACGTATCGTAGTCATCTCTCTCTATCACTTCCATATTGACGACCGGTCTGGCCTAGTGGGTAGTGACCCTGCCTGTGAAGCCGATGGTCCTGGGTTCGAATCCCGGTAAGGGCATTTATTTGTGTGATGAGCACAGATATTTGTTCCTGAGTCATGGGTGTTTTCTATGTATTTAAGTATTTATATATTATGTATATCGTTGTCTGAGTACCCATAACACAAGCCTCCTTGGGCTTACCGTGGGACTTAGTCAATCTGTGTAAGAATAATGTCCTATAATATTAAATATTAGTGCGACAGTGACAGTTGCGTTTTGTTCGCTACGGAGCGTAAACAATTGCACGTTGGCTACGCACTCTGGCAAGCGATAGTTTCCACTTCTATATTTTTTCACTACAACGATAGCTATCACAGGCTATTATTTGCCGAATAAGAATGAGTACCGTAAAACCTTCAGACTATAGTCCAAGGTGCCTAGCCATGATGCCTATCGTTTACGCCGTAGCGAACGAAACGCAACTGTCACTGTCGCACTTACATATTAGTGCCACAGAGAGACATTAGCGTATCGTAGTAAGCTGGAGAAGCGCTGGTGGCCTAGCGGTAAGAGCGTGCGACTTGCAATCAGGAGGTCGCGGGTTCAAACCCCGGCTCGTACCACTGAGTTTTTCGGAACTTATGTACGAAATATAATTTGATATTTACTACCAGTCGCTTTTCGGTGAAGGAAAACATCGTGAGGAAACCGGACTAATCCCAACAAGGCCTAGTTTCCCCTCTGGGTTGGAAGGTCAGATGGCAGTCGCTTTCGTAAAAACTAGTGCCTACGCCAATTCTTGGGATTAGTTGCCAAGCGTACCCCAGGCTCCCATGAGCCGTGGCAAAAATGCCGGGACAACGCGAGGAAGATGAGTAAGCTGTAGAGGCCACTCTGGCGATTTGTCAGTGTGGCGTGTCGCGTATTAATCAAAGGGTTAGTTCATTCGAAACCAGGCACATCGGATTTCTAAATCAAAACTTGTTTAACAATTAAGTGATGGTCACCGGTGATCGTAGAGCTGGCAGCTTCCTTGCACAAAGAGTAAGCATTGCGATACAGCGAGGAAATGCTGCCAGCATCTACGGCACCATGCCGCAGGGGGATAGTTTTTAGTTATTTAATTTTAAGATTAGTTTTATTTATTTTTAGTTTTCGTTTTTAAGTTTTATAAGTTAGTTATTTAATTTTGTATTTATAGTTATGAATGATAACATTTAACATGTGTCCTATCTGTTGTATTGTAAGTTGTAGAGGCCACTCTGGCGATTTGTCAGTGTGGCGTGTCGCGTATTAATCAAAGGGTTAGGTTCATTCCAAGCCAGGGACAACGGATTTCGCGCAGGTGCTGCTGCTTTATCAAGTACACTGAAACGCATTCAAAACGGGGTATTTTATATGAATGTTCCGATACAAAGTGGCCCGTTTTTATTGCACTTTACTTTAGGACTTTAGTATGAGGATACAGATTTATTATGGTGCTAAAGTTAAAGAACAAATCGTTTTCTGATGGTGATGTGATGCGTAATGGACGGGTATCGGATGTGTTCTGCACTCCGCTTCGGCGAGTGAGCGAGACAGCGCTGTATAAGTATATGGCAATATCCCGCTCGCACACCGAAGCGGCGTGCAAAACGTTTCAAAGTAAATAAAAGTTTGCATTAAAAAACCCCAAAATGAATAAAATGTAAAGAACATTTTGAAGTGGAAATGCTACGAATAGTGGCCGTCTAGGCCAAAGCGCCGAATATTCGGCGGCCGAATATTCGGTAAAACTTGTGTACTATTGTGAGTCACATTTATTAAGGAAAATGGTCGACTACAAATGAACATATTTGCTAAAATTTAAATTTTGATGCTCATTAGGATTATATCTATTTTAGTCAAGCACGCCAAAAATAATTTTTAAATATTAAATTAATGGTTTTCGGATACACTTAACTCTGCAATATTTCTTCATAAGTAGGTGTAATAATATTCGGTATTCGGCCGAAAACAATGCAATATTCGGCCGAATACCAAATACTCGGCAAAGTGGCTGAATAGGCCAAATACCGAATAGTGTCCGAATATTCGTGGCATCTATATTTTGAAGAACAGCCTTATACTAAAAGTCCACTTTAACGGACTCCCAGTAATTATCTGTCAGCCTTACCGCAAGAAAACGCCGACGAAACGTCCACTTTTCATGAACTAATTACTACAACGAGTTTTCCTTATTTGACCAACTGTATAGATCGCGCACGCTAGATGGATCATTTAAAACTGTAGCCAATTGAGTACAAAACGCAACACACGCGCTTGATTGAGATCATAGCGACGCGTTGTGAACACATTATTTAATTACGAGTATACGAACGGGTCTACCGCGATTTAATTTTATCGTTTTTACCTTAAATTCCGATGTTTCAGCTGAGTTGCACCAGCTGTGGTCACGTTGACATTTTGCTGGGACGTCAGTCTTTCCGTGACCACAGCTGGTGCAACTCAGCTGAAACGTCAGAATTTAAGCTAGAAACAATGAAATTAAACCGCGGTAGACCCGTTCGTATAATTAAATATGAACCGCTAGTGTGTGTGCAGTGACTGTTTATCATGTCAAAATACCATATTCCCCTAATTCATAAACTCGTTGCAAGCCTCAATTAGCTACATAATTTGTATTAGAGCGGTACTGTCATAGTAAATTTTGTAACCCCCAGTAAATTCACTGCCATCTGTCGACACACTTTAGAACTAAAAATGAAGATTTATAAAAATACGATAGAATGTATTTAAATATAGATAAATGGTTTTTTTTATTTGCATTAATTATTTTTATGATTTTGACCCATGTTCTTTCACTGATATGCGTTAAAATTGTTAAATAACAAACAACGCCATCTATACGACTGTAGGCCAAAACTAGTAGCGCCCTCTGAACGAGAATCAAATTTTCTTGATTTTCTAGGCACGTTTTTTCCTTAGACTGTATCCATCTATTACGGAGTTATATCTATCTTTGAAATAAGGCATTTACCACTGCGTTACCATTAGCGTAGCGCTTTCATTATGAAAGTAGACTAAGTTTAGTTTGTATACATTCATACATACATATAATCACGCCTATTTCCCGGAGGGGTAGACAGAGACCACGGATTTCCACTTGATACGATCCTGACATACCTCTTTCGCTTCCTTCACTTTCATAACATTCCTCATACACGCTCGCCGATTTAGGGTGCTCTTGACCTGGCCTTTCTTCAGGATTTAGTTTGTATAATTATGTATAATAAGAAAAATTGCTACACCCCATGTGAAACTTTACATAATTTGTAACAGCTATGTACATACCATGGTTTGCAATGGTTTTACTTACTTACCAAGCTTTTACATTAATCCATAGTAATGATATGATATGAATTCTGAGCAAATTCCTATGATTTGTTCAGGTACAATTTTTATACACGAATTCAATATCTATCATACTTTTTCTGGCAATAGATTAATGGTCATGAAAAACCGGACAAGTGCGAGTCGGACTCGTCCACCGAGGGTTCCGTACTTTTTAGTATTTGTTGTTACAGCGGTAACAGAAATACATCATCTGTGAAAATTTCAACTGTCTAGCTATCACGGTTCGTGAGATACAGCCTGGTGACAGACAGACAGACGGACAGACGGACAGTGAAGTCTTAGTAATAGGGTCCCGTTTTTACCCTTTGGGTACGGAAACCTAAAAAGTAAAATGACTCAGCCTACTAAATGTGTTTCATAACGCTGTAACTACACGAAGTAATCCACGACCTACCTTCCCTGTCTTATTCTCGACGAATCCAATTTATTTTATTTGGCAAAAATGGCGGCGTATTGTGGATTTCTGTAAGTCGTTTTACCGGGCCGTATTATAACTTTTATATGTGCTTTTTACAGCTTTGGGTTATATTATGATGACGTTTCAGGTGGACTTTGGGGGAAGGAATATTTTTTGTGGTACCGTAAAATGGGGTGAGTAGGAGCAAAACTGACATTCAAACCTCGATAATATTTTATTTTTACATATGCAAACTGAATACGTTGGTGTTTTAGTTTTTATTTTATTTTAGGTAGTTCAATTTCATAACTTTGACGATAAACAGGAAAAACTACCTTACCCCGTAGTCTCTCGTAAATGGGGTGAGATGGGTTTTCATACAAAGGTGATTTTGGAAGATTGTTGGATCGATTTTTTTTATTATGAGTATTACTATAGCTCCATTTTAAATTGGAATACATTATTTTTGTAGCAGTAGACCTAGAAAACCATGTCACCCCCCTTTCAAACCTTCTCTCCCCATTCATAACCCATCTCTCCCCGCGAAACCTACTCACCCCATTTTACGGTAGTAGGATTTAATTACAGTCATAGAGTTAGACCAAGATAAATCTGCAACGATTTTGATAGCACACGCAGTGCATGTGTTATTTATACGTCATAATTTTATAGAAGTTCTCTCTCTCTCTCATGTTATTTCACTGATATGCGTTAAAATTGTTAAATAACAAACGAAACCGCCAACGCCATCTATACGACAGTAGGCCAAAGCTAGTAGCGCCCTCTGAACGAGAATCTAATTTTCTTGATTTTCGAGGCACGTTTTTTCCTTAGACTGTATCCATCTATTACGGAGTTATATCTATCTTTGGATATAGCGAGATATTGGTCACTTTTTTCTTTAATATAATTATGACATCTATTTCAGTTAGTAATCTATTGATCATGGAGATACAGTAGATAATATGTTGGACGTTCAAGATAATTCTAACGACGTTTTACTACCGTGTTTTGTGGCTAACCTCGCTTTGTTTTCTTAAGTATGGTGTTAAGTGGATGGGACATGGGACAGTCACCTGTAATAATATGTATGTTATTCCTCGAAGCAGCAATAGTAGATTATGTCACGAGAGCAAAATTACATATTTACGGCGACGGCGTACATTAAATCCCGAACGAAGCTAAAGGTTTCTTTTTATTTATTTTTATTTTATTTTATTTATTTTGGGCATCAACAGCAATACAAAAATTAATACAAATCATAGTGAACAGAAAACATAGCCAATAACAGATGTCCACAAAAGTACAATTAACATGCAATAACTAAGTGGAAACACAAAAAAAAGGGAGTAAAAAAGCATTCTATACAAACTAGATATGGCTTAATATAATTGAATCCGATATTCTAAAATAGGATTCAAGTGCTAACGCCCAAAGTGGAAATCATTTTGCTACCATGTGACACATACTGCTTTTTACACAGGGGCGTAGCTAGAGAATATGGCGCCCGGGGCCCCGGGGCATTCACCAAATTTGCGCCCCCTGACGACTGACAAAAGTTTTCCTGCCCAAAAGCCCATTTTGGCGCCCCCACTTGGATGGCGCCCGGGGCACTTGCCCCCTCTGCCCCCCCTAGTTACACCACAGTTTTCATATCATCTATGAGGAAATTATTATGTTTCAAAATACTTCGACCTAATGACTACGACTGCTCTGAAAAGAGTATACGACTGAGAAGAAGAAGAAGGTATTGGTAATATGGACGAATGTTATTTGATTAAAGCCTTTGACTACAAGTCTTGCTTTATATTTAATTACGTCACCATGTGCATTTTTCATTTCATTTCATTTCATTTATTTGTACACATGGACAACATATTAGGTATTTACACCAATTTTTGTGAACATGTACCCTGGAAGGGTGTAGCAACATAAGTACTTAATACTAAAAACTTAAAACTAAAATAATTAACTTACAATAAAATTAATTGTTTTAACATTACTATTTATATGTATATTATATGCTTTCTTCTTCTTTCTTCAGCTTATAGACCCATTTGCAAGGTATGACCTTCTTATCTGGTCTGTTAACAAGAACCCACGTTTCTTTATCAAGCAGGGATTGGTATTCATCTTGCATAGCTCGATACCACATATCTCTATCTTCTGCATTGTTTAAATTTTTAATAAAAATAATAATGAAACAAGTTACTAACCTGGCTTGATGCAGGACATGCCGCAGGCGCCGTCACAGAGACATTTCTTCTTCTTACTCTTACAATCTTCGTCGGACGAACACTTGCGTAGACATTTTTGACGCTGTGAACAAATAGGACATATATTAAACATATTAATAACGGGTCACTCACGTAACGCAAGCTCCTGATGACGCTCCTCGGTACGGAGTGAAACATGTCGAGCGTTTTCGACTTAAAATACGTGAGTGACACGGAAGTTTTTTTATTAAAATAGGACATAGGTATACATAAGTTTTTGGCCATAAAATCATTTTTGGTACAAGCTTTTATCGCTGGCTGACTATACTTTTCTTTTCACAGGCAACTAATACTCATCGAGACAATTATACAAAACAACCCCAGACACAATTAGTTTGCGTTATTTTATCACAGAGTTCCCATGGCCACCTGTCTCCATCATCAGATCAGCTTCATGTCATCATAATGTTGCGTTGCCATCCGATTTGCATATGTGTATGCAAAATTTCAGCTCAATCAGAAAATTCGCAAATCGGGAAGTGGGTCTTTAGCTTCAAAGATTTGACCCACACTAACATACTAACAGGGCAAGTTAAATAAAAAAACGGCCAAGTGCGAGTCGGACCCGCGCACGAAGGATTCCGTACTGCTACTCAAAAAACGGCAAAAAAATCAAGTTTGTTGTATGGGCCTCTTAAATATTTATTTTATTCTGTTTTCAGTATTTTTGTTATAGCGGCAACAGAAATACATCATCTGTGAAAATTTTAACTTTCTAGCTATCACAGTTCATGAGATACAGCCTGGTGACAGACGGACAGACAGACAGCGGAGTCTTAGTAATAGGGTACGAAACCCTAAAAATTGTGCTAAAATTGTCATTGCAGTAAATTATTACTAATATTACGACCATTATACTAAAGGATAACTCGTAAAATCTACCCCGCAATAGTTCTTCGTCTAGTACTCTAGAATCCTAGGGTACCCAGATACCACAGACCACCTCTACTACGTCATCTGTGGGAGACCCGAATCGGGGATCAGTTTTTGCGGCAATTATAAATTCAAAATTTGAACTTCAAGGACACTATTTAAATAGCTCATCTTTGACAGGCCACAGATGAAAGGTTATAGGCACAGAATAAGTACCTAATAGTATTATCATACAGAACGGCCACGCACCGCCCCGCCCCGATTCGAATTACCTCACCCCGCGACAGCAGATTGACGACCTTTTGCTGACCGCTCAGGCCGCGTAGCCAACACTCCAATCGCTAACGCTCCGTAGCGATCGAAACGCAACTGTCACTGTCGCACTAATATAGAAGAGTGATAGAGAGACACAAAGCGTTTCGTTGTCGTAGCGATAGCGATTGTCACCTTGGCTAGGCCGGTACTGTTTTTAAGCAACTTAGTCACACAATGACGCATGCCGCGTGTACAGACGTGCTGTTCACACATAGAAACGCAAGTGATTTTTGATGTATAGCGTGTCTGCCCTATGCCTTGGTGCTCTTCGTAAACGCTTCATAATGCGGTGCCCGTGTAGTCTGTGCCAGATACTAACTCTAAGCTAACGTAAGGCATTGCCTGAGCCAGTTTCCGAGTACTTAGCCAAACCGATCCAGCTTCCAGTGTTTCAGTTCAGAGCTAGCTTAGTTTCAAGAGGCTTATGCACTAAACCACTGAATTGATAATACGAGTATACAGGCTGCTTTTGTTGTACTTGACCAAACTTTCTGTGCCCTATATCTTGAAAACGTCTCATCTTATGAAAAAATATTTGATACCTAACTTGTCGTAAAGTTTATGCTCTACAACTCTTTCCTACTTGTAAATAACATCGGAGCTACAGAAATTTTGATATTCGAAAAACCGATTTGTATGACATTTGACCTTGATGAACTTCTGACGCGCACACGATCTATGCGTAGATTTTTAAGAGAACCTTTAATACGTCATAACGAAGGTGCTGTATACGAGTTTCCAGCTTATTATCTCTCATTCCGAGGTGAAACCCTTAATTTAACTGGGCCATTTGAGGAGTGAATATGTAGGTCACTGAACAACTTTTACTATGTGGCCAACCCCGAAATCGCGAAAAAAAATCAGCTGATAGAAAACATTCACTCTGATTCACCGAAAGACGGCAATTTTTTTCATTTTTAGGGTTCCGTACCCAAAGGGTAAAATCGGGACCCTATTACTAAGACTCCACTGTCCGTCTGTCTGTCTGTCACCAGGCTTTATCTCATGGACCGTGATAGCTAGACAGTTGAATTTTTTACAGATGATGTATTTCTGTTGCCGTTATAACAACAAATACTAAAAACAAAATAAAATAAATGTTTAAGTAGGGCTCCCATACAACAAATGTGATTTTTTGCCGTTTTTGCGTAATGGTACGGAACCCTTCGTGCGCGAGTCCGACTCGCACTTGGCCAGTTTTTTTTTTCAATCAGTGTCTATCAAACGTAGATTAATTACCAAACGCCGTTATCAACGTTGCAGGTTATTGAAAATTGGTGTTGGTAAAAGTATGTACCGTAGGGATCCCCAATTTCGCCGTTGGTGCCCAAATTTGCCCAAGTAAAATATTAATGTAGTTATTTTACCAAGAAATATATATCCATTGAATTCAAAATAAATTGAGCTGCATGAAAATAATAAAAAGTGAAAAAAGTAAAATTAATAAACCCGTCCACAACTTCACCTAATCATTTTTCTAGATATGAGAATTATACTAAAACTTATTACAAATCTTAAATGTTGAATACGCCCATGAATCCCATGATACAATTCACTTTGGGCAAAGTTATGTAATAAAGGCGAATTTAGGCTTTAATTATCTTCTATACACACCAGCAATGTGGCTTGTTCCTCGTCCCTGGGACACTGCGCCGACGGCGAGTTCCGCGGGTTCTTGTAGATGCGCCCGTCGTCCGACGACGACGGCGTCGTGTCGTCCTCCTCGTCGTCGTCGTCGGCCGTCGTCGGCGACGGTAGCGCCGACGCTGCAAGCAAAGAATAGGTGTTGTAGTGTTGATATGTCTTATCTCTAGCGCATACGTCACATCTTACGCAGGGGTATACAGTGAGTCACTAGGCGTTGATAGGAGTGGTGGTGCTGGTGCCAAGTCCCGTAGCAACTCTAATCCTAAACTTCTGGGTGTCCTAGGGACACTAGGTGTAATTTATTTAGGTGCTAATGTAAAGAAAAGAGGAAAAATAAGTTTAGGAATAATTTAGATATATTTAAAAAGGAAACGTTTGACGGCCTCCATAGTTCTGTATGTTATCTATGTAACTACATAAGTGTGTATTTATCTATATACACCGTGTTTTTTTGATTTCCTTTAAATTCGACACGTTGCTTGGTACATTAATAGAAGCTACCTGGTATATCGCTTTTTGTAAAATTCAAAAAAAATATTTTTTTCCTTTTTCATACAAAATAAATGAATATTGCATTGTAAAAGGTCCTTTAGAGTTATGTAAAAGTTAGTGTGACACATAATGAAAGAAAAGTAGGTAATGTCGGAATTGTCAAACTAACTCACCTCAGTAACCTTCTTGTAGTGAATAGCTATTAATGGAAAACTCTTTACTGACGAAACTTGAAAAATAAATAAAATTTGAAGGCAATGAAGAATCTTTTACACAGGCTCAGCAATTAAATTTATTTTCCCCTCACTAGCTCGGAAAATTGTCTTTTATCCTTTAAAACAAGCGGGGAAAAACGCATTTTATCCACTAGTGGGGAAAGTAATTTGACCTTGGATGGAGCGTGTTTAAGTAGCTTGACAGATAACAAAACGTAAAACGCTCATAATAATGATTCTTTTGATATTAATTATCATTAAACAAATGGTTTGAGAATCTAATAAAAAATACGAAATTTAGCTTTATTTAATGATTTTATGTCATAAACCTTAAAGTTCCATAAGAAACGTTTGTTTTTTAATAATGATGTTAAATATAAGTTGAGTCGATGCAATTTCAAAACGCATCATTGACATTTCATACGTCAGAAATGTCAACATTGTCAACAAAATGTTTACTTAAAAACTTCTCACTTTTTGTTATAATATCGTAAAAAATTAGTGATTTCAGTGATGAAGATGATCTAACGTCTGTGGATGTGTTGCACTTTCCTCGCTATAGTGAGGTGAAAAGTTTTGTGTTACACACGGGTGCAAATGTATTTTACTTCTCGTGTGTTGAAACACTTGCTACGCTCAGGATTCTATTTTAGAACAACTCGCTTCGCTCGTGGTTCAACTATAGAATCCTTTCGTTTCAATTCCACACTCGCGGGTAAAATACAACTTTGCACCCTTGTATAACAAATAACTATTATTGAATATCTCAAAAACTGTAAGAGTTAAAATACTAGTTTCTTAGAGAAATTAACTTTATTTAACCTGAAGAATCTCCCCTTAAAATTAACGGAAATCAAAAATAACACGATGTATATATATATAAGTATGTACGGTCCTACAAAAATATCTAAGCTTCCTCAATACTATCCGAACAAAGAATTTACTACAGTTACAAAGTAGATACTACAATATATCTGCCTCATCGATGAAAAGCGGTACACGTAAAATGTATCAATTTGTAACACATTTCGAACGTGTTTTACGTTGTAAAACCTGCCCGCGCAGCATGGTTTCCCCTATCACTAAGTCCGTCACTTTCGCACTCACATACTTGTTAGAACGTGAGAGGCATGGTGATAAGCGTACCGTGCTAAGACTCCTGGTAGTAAAATGTTTAGTGTTTTATATGACACGCTGCACGGCAATCAAATTATGTGTAAAATTTATTTAATTGAAATGTATTGATCTAAAAATATATTAAAATAAGAATAAAAATATCACGAATTGTAGCTATATTCTCTGTGAATACGAGTACGTGGCGGTGGACAACTAATATGAATATAATCTAATTCGCCACGGCCGAATATTAGGTTCACCATTTGATTATGAACCGTTCACCTAAATTAATTTAATGCTTTCATCAGCCTTTATTAAACACGTAATTTAATTACACTTTATACTAATAGTATAGCGAATAATCAAACAAGCTTAGTTAAACAATATATTTAATAGCTGGATTAATTACATTAATCTTATGAAGTATTTATGAATACCTAATACATTAAATTTGTACAGCAAATATATACAACTAACTTCGTCTGCGTGGAATAAATAACTTGGGGAGCTTATTTTTATCCAATCTGCTTTTTATTGATTCCCCATATGAAACTTCCACCCCCCTTTTCACCCCCTTACAGGATGGGTTCTGGGATAAAAACTACCCTATGTCCTTCCCTGGGACTCAAACTATCTCTGTACCAAATTTCAACGAAATCGGTTCAGCGGTTTAAGCGTAAAGAGGTAACAGACAGACAGACACACTTTCGCATTTATAATATTAGCTATACTTACTTAGTACCTAGGTACTAAGTAAGTATAGCGCCTGGAAAAATTCTTAAAGCAAATTCAATTTGAGCATATTATGCACACAAATTAGCAGGCACTTCATTAATTATCTCAATTCCACCCCGCTTTTTACTTTCTTAAGGGATGATTTTCGGGATAAAAACTATCCTATGTCCTTCTCAGGGACTCAACCTATCTCTATGCCAAATTTCATCTAAATCGATTCAGCGGTTTAAGCGCGAAGAGGGAACACACAGACAGAAAGACAGACAGACAGATAGACAGACTTTCGCATTTATAATATTAGTATGGATGACAAAACGGCCAGACACAGATAATTTCTTTCTCATTCCGTTCCCAAAATTTTGTTATGATTGGTTAAGTTTTGGAAGAGGAAAATATCGAGAACTCAAACACGATTTCTGAGATTTTTACGCAGGATTTTTTGCCCAAGCTGCAGTTGTCCTTATCGCGCTAATTTTAGAGTCGCCCCCGGGCCCCGTCAGCGCCACGGAGATATTTACTAACATTTGAGAAGGGGCTGAGCTCAGCTTGTATTTCCTTTTAATCTCCTGACGTCCGGCGTCCTATACGTAGCACATAGGCTCCAATTAACTTTTGACTCTTTGTCAATGATGGTTCCGGACACCATATCTAGTTTAAATATATTTGTAATTTTTTTTGAGAAATGTCATTCTATATATCGTAAAATGCATGGAGACTATATAAAGGAGCCAAATCTCTATGTATGAAAAGTGTCCATCAAAAAACAGTAATTAGGCGGCGCCACCATACACCGAAATACTACCAAAAACAACCTACGTAATTTGGTCGGGTTATTTGTTGGTTCATGTTATAATCATGTCCTAGAGCCTAACTAGCGCCACCGGAGAAATTAGGAACTATTATTTAAAGCTGAAAGCGGTCACTTTTGCAACAATTCTGCCATAAGAGATTGGCATCCTTTCTATACCATCCATAGTAAAATGGAACACATTGATTAGCGACAGTAGGTAGGGTAGTTTTTCGAATATTTTTTGACGTTTTTAAAAAGCCAGTTGAAGGTAGATCGTTTGGATGGCCGCTCTTTGTCGTATGCGGAAGCTCGTTCGTCGTGATAAACCCAAAATGTGTTAAAACTGTCGATTTGTGTGCTCAAAACCCTCGCCGCAGCTACTACAGCATCAGCTCGCCGTTGGAGAGTGTCGGTACCGACCAGCCGTTCGACATGCAGACACGGGGTGAGTTAGCTTTCGATCGATTCGCTTTCACTGGCAGTATAGATCGTTAAATTTCTCTCGAAATACAATTGTCCTACTCGAAGGCGATTGTACAGTCAACTTGACAGAGTAAAATTTAAGCTGGCAAATTTTGAAACCCGGTAGCCTGTAAAACTGTACAAGTGCCTGTTAAAGTTAAGGAGCTCACAACTTAAGTATGATTCAGAATTCGTCGGTCGCTAACAGACAATAGAATCAAACATACATAACTACAGCCTTGGCTAATGCCATAATTGGCGACAGGGAAGTCTTTTGTATTCGGCTTATATTTAGGTTTTTTAATTGTGCCCTCCTTTTAGTCCTTTTCATATTCAGTTAAGAGTCCGCAGCAAGCTCGGCCGAATTTCGGTTGGCCTAAAGCAAAGGGGGGTGCAAAAAAAGACTTAGATTTTTTTTAGTAGGTACAATAACATGTCTGTTCTGGTGTCTCTGTTTGATCGCGATCATCGCGGTCAACCTAACACATTCATCCTCGATTTGCTCGTCGTCGCACCTATCTTGTCTCTGTTACTTAAATTTACTGTTCCAAATGATTGATTTTAATTTGTCAAGTAGTGGTTTCAACTTGCGGGTCAAATATCTCGGCCATTTTTGATTTTACAGAAAAGTTTTTCCCGCAAAACATGCTTATTTTAGCGTATTCTCTACGATAACACAATAAAAAATAGGTGTCATAATAACATCACTCCAATGACGGTCGTGTGTCGGCACCCCCTTTGCTTTAGTCCAACCCGAAATTCACCTTCCGGCCGAATTTCGTTTTCATTTTAAAACTACGTGTTGGATTGTAATGAAACTTTGCACATACAATGATGACATAATATATATCTATGCCTGTAATTAGTTTATATATATATATATATATATATATATATATATATATATATATATATATATATAAACGTCAGTTAGCCGTGACCACGACCAGTGAAACCTGTGTCGAAACGTCGGTAAATAAAGGTAACAAAATAAATTCGCAATATGTTAATACATATATGTGATTTAATAATCACATTTACAATCGGGTCGTAAATGTGATTTAATACATAATACGGGTTGTCAAAAATATGACCAGCAATCCTGAGGCCTTTCTCTAGTATAACTTCATCGATTCAAAACCTCATTTCGTGACTTTCGCTCGATGGAAAAAAAAACACGAACAAATATTGCTTCTCAAAAGTGGAAAATGCGAAATTCGCATAACTAACTCATACTAAAAGAGTTTTTGACCCATATTGAACACCATCCTACAAACACTGGCCGAGAGGTGGGACTCCCCGATACTGCGGCGATGGATTGAACTCCATTCCACAGTGGGGAAATAAAAAATTGAAGGATTTTTAATTGTAATGAATTTGTTATTAAAATTGTAATTTTATTTTATTTTAATGTAATTTTATTTTATTTTAATGTATTTTATTAACAAATTATTTCCTGTGTACTAACATAGTTCTAAGTATTACCTATTGTTACTAACATATTTAGTTTTAATTTAGGATTGGTTATTTTATTTTATTTTAAATGTAAATGTAATTGTATATGGATTTTTTTTATTCTGAAATAAATTAATTGAATTGAATTGAATTGAATTGAATTGACCTTGCAAAATTTCTCTAAGATTATAAGTCGGACTCGCGCATGAAGGGTTCCGTGTTATTACGCAAAAAACGGCAAAGAAATCATGTTTGTTCAGTTTGTTGTATGGGAGCCTTACTTAAATATTAATTTTATTCTTTTTTTAATATTTGTTTGTTATAGCGGCAACAGAAATACATCATCAGGGAAAATTTCAACTGTCTACTTATCACGGTTCATGAGATACAGCCTGGTGACAAACAGACGGACAGACAGACGGACAGCGGAGTTTTAGTAATAGGGTCCCGTTTGTACCCTTTGGGTACGGAACCCTAAAAATAGGCGTAGCGTTCAAAGGGTTGAATCCATTTAAAAGCTCAACTCTATAACAAAGAAGGAGACTTACAAAGGCTTTGCAAAGCTTTTAGAAATCAAATTTCGCGCAAAGCTTATCTAATTGCAAAATGTCTGAAATTACAGGTCTTTTAGTGAACAAAGGTTGAATTTCTTAGCATATTGCGGTATTTATGTAAGTTCAAATTTTAGGTATTTCTGCAATGTTCTGCCGCCAGAGTGCAGCACTAACATCCATCGTAAACCATAGAGTAACTTATAATTAAAATATATATCTGCTCGCCCTTAGAGTTGATCAAAGGCGCCTAGCCTTTCAGAGATAGCATACACCAGAGAATTTGGGACGGGTACGGCCGTGGCCGGGTGGTCTAGTGGTCAGGACGTTAGCCGCGTAAGCTGAAGACGCGGGTTCGATTCCCGCTTCGGCCACCGGTGGACGTGGACACTTTTTAGGGTTCCGTACCCAAAGGGTAAAAACGGGACCCTATTACTAAGACTCCGCTGTCCGTCTGTCCGTCTGTCTATCACCATGCTATATCTCATGACCCGTGATAGCTAGACAATTGAAATTTTTACAGATGATGTATTTCTGTTGAAGCTATAACAACAAATACTAAAAAGTACGGAACCCTCGGTGCGCGAATCCGACTCGCACTTGGCCGGTTTCTTTAGTCCATTTCAGTTTATAAAATAAATCTCGACATATCAAACTTTTCACCAGCACATTGTACACTTTTCTTCGTGTTATCATTACGTAACTTGTATGACAAAAAAAAGGTTTAATAGTTTGCCCTATTTTACCCTTAGTCCTTAGGTTCTAAGCCCATTACCCCACTTCAGCGCATCCTGTATGACCCCTAGGTCGGGTACCTTTATGAGGCATATACCTACAGGGCCATACTAATATTATAAATGCGAAAGTGTGTCCTTCTGTCTGTCTGTTACCTCTTCACGCTTAAACCTTTAGTTGAAATTTGGTACACAGATAGTTAGAGTCACGGGGAAAGACATAGGATACTTTTTATCTCAGAATTCACTACTCAAGGGGGTGAAAAGGGGGGTGGAAATTTGTATGGAGAATCAATAACCGCTGAACCGATTTAGATGAAACTTGGTATTTGGGATAGTTTGAGCTGTGGATGTGGAAGGATATAAAATATTTTTATCCCCGAAATCATACCTTAAGCGTGCAAAAAATGGGGTGGAAATTTATAGTGGACCAATTTGTGGGTGAAAAAAGGATGGATTTAAAAATTTGTTTAAAATTAAGGTACCCGAATTCCACGCAGACGAAGTCGCGGGCAAAAGCTAGTACAACTATATACATATTATGTTGAAAGCTTATCATGCCGTTAGGTGCCAATGTGACCTAGAATACACGGTTAAAGTTACAGAAGGGTTTCAAGCAGTGGTGTCACTATTTCATAAAAACGCTACTCAAAGTATTTGAAGAGTACACGGAAAGAACATGTCTACGTCTAGTCACTTTTTTCGAAAATGAGATTTTCATTTCAAAATGTAGAGCTCGTAATGAACTATTATATCTTTTGCTACCACTGTATAATATATGTAACACAACTTTTTTTTTAGTTAAAAAAGACCTGGTCACGGAATTACCATACATTTTGACATGGTTCCAAATTTAATAACCGCGATTACTCAAAATGTTACTAAAGTGACTAGACATGTTATTTCCGTGTACCCTTCAGTTGGTGATGATGTAAAGTTCTACAACCGGCCTTCACCACTGGAGGGCTTCGTCACTTTTTCTTTAATATATGCTATTACAGTTTTTAGTTTTTAAAGTTCTACAGCTGATATAAAACGGAAGTATTACATTCGTGTATAATTTACTGTAGGTACCTACCTATATATTTTGAGATTATGTTTTATACAACTCAAATAAATCTACTTCTTTTAAAGGTTAGTATACCTACGTAGTTTATTGTAAATTTTCTATGTACTTGATTAGAAAGAAAGAAGAAAGAAAATACATTTATTTAACGCCACAACTTATACATGCATACATAAAAAACATCGGACGCTAAAATAGGACCCTTCTCAGCATAATGTCGCGGCAATCCGTGGCGCTGGTTTTCTGTGGGGACCTGACTTAAAACTATGAGTTAGTGGCGGCACATACGCCAACGACACAAAGAATGAAACAACGAAACAGGTGCGAGTCGGACTCGCGCACCGAGGGTTCTTACTTTTTAGTATTTGTTGTTATAGCGGCAACATAAATAGATCATCTGTGAAAATTTCAACTGTCTAACTATCACGGCTCATGAGATACAGCCTGGTGACAGACAGACGGACGGACAGACAGATAGACGGACAGACGGACAGCGGAGTCTTAATAATAGGGTCCCGTTTTTACCCTTTGCACAAAATATAACGATTACGAGTAACATAATTTTCATTCAAAATTTATTTCATTGCATGTAAATTAACTAGCAGGAAAAATGGTAATACGAGAAGGTTTACTTTTAGCTATTATTATTTGTATCTCCTCGGACTTCACGGGCCTATAAATCCCGGTCTTTTGATAGGCTTGCGTGGGGATATAGATCCAATACGTAGAGGCCCCTTGGAGAGCTTTAATGTCATGTAGAACGCCTGCTGGAACCCGTTCACAGGTGCAACAATAGAAACCCATGAACCGGTCGCAGCAGGCATTGGGACTATTGTAGAAAAAGTGAACAGTATACCGGTCTATGGATTGAAGTTTGGGTGGATAATGAGACTGGGCTATTGAAAAGAAGTCCGGACACCTGCCATAACAATGCTAACACACGTTATCGAGGCAGGTGGTGAGTTGCCGCTTACTAGATGGGCCCTTGAAACTGCCGTCGTGAAGACGACCAGGAGCAACACCGGTGTGAGCTATTATTATTATTAATATATGCGTAGCTATAGTTTTGATAAGTTTCTGCGAGTTTTCGATTTATAGCGCGTTTACAATATTTTTCCTTATTCTAGGCATTGTCATGTGTAATCCTATTTTGAACCTGAACCTGCCCCCTAGCGTGCCGCATATGTTTTTGGGAACTATCCGGTTTGGGTCCCCACGATACAGGCTGTGCCTAGTGTGGGGATCAGTGTATTTTTTTTTAATTGATCATAAACAAGGGCCTGACACTCTTTGGTAGAGAAAGATAGTCTTATTGCGATTCCTATAAGAGGAAAGAGAAAATAGTGCCATGATTTGTCCTTATCACCGACCGGGTGGCATCATAGGTAGGAGGCGATGGCGAAATACCGAAATTTGCCTGCCACTCTTTGATAGAGAAAGATAGTCTTATTGCGATTCCTATAAGAGGAAAGAGAAAATAGTGCCATGCTTTGTCCTTATTACCGACCGGGTGGCATCATAGGTTGGAGGCGATAGCGAAATACCAAAATTTATAAGAGTGAAAGAGGAAAAATCCTATGCTGCCCAAATTTTATATTAATATTCTTTCTTTTACCCCCGGTCGCTCGGTGGCGCGTCTATAACTACTTGTATATACTATGTCTATGATCAAACTATTTGCGTAATAAAACAGCATTTGCACACTATAAAGACTTCTTTGTTTGGTTCTGTGGCCTCATTGAATACATAATCACCCAGGGGTGAGCAACGGCCGGTACATAAATTAAGGCATGAATGGACTGAATCTAGATAGATGGGTTGCCGACTCATGACATTTAGCATTATCTTGACGACCTCTGTGGGCCTAGACAAAATATCTATCGTCCGCAGAATACGAAACGAAACGCTATGATTTCCAATTTATTTAAGTTTAGCTTAGCGTTTCGCAGTGTTTGGCAGAAAGTAATTTAATTACTAATTAACAATTGCAATTATTTATTTAATTATATTAAATGTAAAAAGCAATTGCGCCTTCAATTTACAATTGCAATTGCAAAATGTAATGGTTAATTAAAATTTTAATTACATTTTGAAATTGAAATTAGAAATTAATTACTTTGCTCAATTACAAATTACTTTCATTGAATACATACAAGTTTTCGATCATCTTTATTCCCAAAATCATGTTAAAATTATGGATGAGCTTTAAATTTGACTAACCATACAATATTTGACTTATTGTATTAAAAACACATAACAGGATTTGTACAAGCGGAAATAATAAGTACATAAATAAAAAACAGTTTTATGTACGGGAATTTCAAGGATTAAAATGTTAGATTTTTATACCATCGGTTTTAAGTTAATGTATAAAATAAATGACAGTAAGAGTGAATGTAATACATTTGTTCATCTTTGTAAATTAGAAAAAAAGTTAACATTTATTAATTGAGTAATTTAATTTCTAATTGATGTAATTGCATTTACAAATTACATAGGAAATGGAATTGCATGTAATTTTTTTTTTAAATCTTATTTATTTTATAAACCATACATCTTATGATTAAGTCGGCTTAAAAAAAATAACATTGTTACTTACACTTTAGGTGTTTCTTAAACAATTGGGATTAAACTTGAGGAGTATTTTTATAATAATCAAATCTAAGGTCCAATGACTGTATGATAAAACTTATAAATCTACCACTATGTTCTGTAGTGAACCCTGAGCTTAAGATTTGATGGAAGTAGAAGAGAAGATCCCCCGCAGAGCACCGAGATTCTTTTAAGAGATCCAACCTAGATTGTTCGTTGATTTTGCACTCGAGAACTAAGTGGAGGAGGTCCTCCTCTCTATCGCATCGTGTACAGTTTGGATCGTCCCTTTTTTTCATTATGAAGTTAAATTTGTTGAGTGGGATGTGATAAGTTCGGGTTCGAAAGCAGACAACTAGTTCCTTTCTGTTAAGGTTTCGAGAGGCAAACCAAGGTATGCGCGGTGGTTCGTCTACAATGGTCCTGTACCAGATAGATAGATTGTTTTTTGAGCACTCATTGAAATAGGATTTAAATTTAATGTAATTGTCGGTTTTTACTTTTGGAAGATGATCAGTATAGTGCGGTACCGTATCGAGAGGTATGCCGTTCTGTAGAGCCTCAGATGCAAGTGAGTCTGCTGCCTCGTTACCCCTGACGCCCACGTGTGAAGGAATCCACTGTAAACGAACTTCAACCCCGTTACGTATCAAATGTAATTAAATTACAAACAAATTAATGACATGAATTTTCATAGTAAACTATAAACTTAATAACTTGTTCGATATTAAATTAGATGAGACTAATAACTTCATAGCCCCTGTTACATAATGTTACAGAAAGATAACTAAAATAGATAACGACTGGGTATCGAATCTGGAGCAATCTTTGGCAGGCGCCCGCGATATAATATTGTCCCGGAGGAATGCCTTAAGGGGTTTTAAACGGGTAAAATAGAAGCAGAAAGCGTAAATAGTTATATGTGCAACAAGAGAGGAAAGTTGGTTTTTCTTGCGAGTGTTTACTTTGAGTCCCGAGTAAGCGAAAGATTCTATAATTGATTCTAAGTTAGAATCTTGAGCGTAACGAGGGACTCAAAAACACGAGATGTAAAACGACTTTGCTCTCGTGTGCCACATATATTTTTTCACCTCAGTAATGAGAAGATATTAAAAGTTAAAATGTATTTAAATTACACAGAATAATTCAGAAAAAAAAACAGTATGAAGTGGCAGTTCATGGCCTTCACTAAATTAAAAAGCTACTTTGTTTCACTCCCTGGAGTGAGGAAAGTCGCACATTTCTCACTCCAGGGAGTGACGAAAGTAGGCTTGTTCGAGCTGCTGAGGTGAAAAAAATATTCATCAACCACAATTGTATATTTTGTTAGACAATGTTTTAGAACAAAGGGAAACAAAAATTATATCAAAACATTTGAAATTGTTTCTAGTATTTATTATTAGATTTCGGTACAACACTTAAAGAAAGGGGGACGCTCGATTCTCTATACAAATGTAGTCCTCATTTTCCTCCATGGATATTGCCATTTAAAAAAAAAAACCGGCCAAGTGTGAGTCGGACTAGCGCACGAAGGGTTCCGTACCATTACGGAAAAAACAGCAAAAAAATTACGTTTGTTGTATGGGAGCCCCATTTAAATATTTATATTATTCTGTTTTTAGTATTTGTTGTTATAGCGGCAACAGAAATACATCATCTGTGAATATTTCAACTGTCTAGCTATCACGGTTCATGAGATACAGCCTGGTGACAGACAGACAGACGGACAGACGGACGGACAGACGGACAGCGGAGTCTTAGTAATAGGATCCCGTTTTTACCCTTTGGGTACGGAACTCTAAAAACAGAATTTTATCTATTTTAGTCATGCCTAACCGTTTCATTTTTTTTTCGGTTTTGGAAAAGGCATGGGATAAAACCGGACAAAATTGATATTTAAATATTAAAGAATTTAATATGTGAATTGTATACTATTTGACAATATTTATTAAAATTGGTTTATAAACCTAAAAACAAATTAAAACTAACAAAAAATAAATTAAACTACGAACTAAACGAACTAAACTAAAACTACCTAAAAAGTCCTATAAATAAAAAATTGGCCCCAGGTCTGTGCCGTCCGGTAGGGTGCCCAGAACGCTGGCGGCGTTGCCGCGCTGAACGGCAAAAGTTGTTTTTTCAACGGCTGATTATGTAAATAGTGATCTCACTAAATAAATGTGTAGTTAATTAAGTCAATTGAACGGAGACTAGTAAAGTTCGTAGATTTTTCTACAAATATGTTTTTTATTCAACAATAGCGACCCGCCCCGGCTTCGCACGGGTAGTCAACTAATTTAGGGTAAACTCGCATGATTTGGTGACACGCCTAATTCGGTGATACAAGTTTTGAAGCATGACACCCAGGAAAGCTAGTGAATTAGGGCCTTTTAAATGGGACCTCACGGCTTCACGGCTTCGGCGGCTTTGCCGTGAGGCCCATTTAAAAGGCCCTAATTCACTAGCTTTCCTCGGTCTCATGCTTCAAAACTTGTATCACCGAATTAGGCGTGTCACCAAATAATGCAAGTATAGCCTACACAAAACATTTACAAATTATACATATAAACCTTTCTCTTCAATAACTATCTATTAAAAACACCGCATCAAAATCCGTTGCGTAGTTTTAAAGATGATGATGATGTCCTCCCAGACGTATCCGTCGACGGCGACATCCTGACAAATTAAATAAAAAGGGTCTTAACTATTACGTGCGCGGGCGCGAGCGTGGCTTGCAAATCCAAATTTAGTTTTGAAAATGCGACAACACAAAACTCAGTAGAGCTGCCCAGATGCGTTGTATGTGTAATGGTAGGAGGGCTTGGGCCGAGTTTTTCGGAGCTGGCGTTTGGCGTCAAGATCTTCAAGTCGGGTGTGTTCAAAGTTATCAAGACCCGTATTGACAGCAGTTCGCCAGTCCGATCTCCGAGATGCATCTCGGAGTTTTAAAGATACATACATAGGGACAGACGGACAGACAGACAGCGGAAAGCGACTTTGTTTTATACTACGTAGTGATTTTCCTTAGCGTCCCGGTTCTACCCCACTTTCTTCTACCAAAACCGGACTTCAACAATTACGTTGTTGGTGAGCGCGTGGCCATTATTGGTGAGCGCATGCCACTCGCTGATACACAATGGTCACGCGCTCAACAACAATGGGCACGCGCGCACACAAAAGGAACAAGGGCTCTTGTTTAACAGATTAGGGTCTGACGAAAAAATGTGGTATTTTCTATAAAAAGGGACCTTATCGTCGATGGCGGTTACGCCATTATAAACGATGCTCAGATATAAATACAATGCCGCGCGACGCTGTGCGGCGTAAGCGTCATCGACAATAAGGTCCCTTTTCATAGAAAATGCCCCAAATCATTTAAGAAGATGCAGACCTTTTAGATAAACGGTTTTGACTGGGTGTTATATTGGATACCGCTTTCCGCTACCTCCTGTGACGTACACCCACAGAAGCCAGTAAATAAATGATCCAATTTAAGCCAAGTTCTGAACGCTTTTAGTCAGTTAGCGGGAACAATAGCTAACTAATAACCGAAGTGGTATTTACAATAGCTAACTTTAGTTTCAGGCATGTTTAGTCGCAGGCATTTTTTTTGTTCTGACTACTGGTGCCTTTACCCTATCTACAGTTGTAAATACCACTTCGGTATTTATACTGAATATACCACCTAAATATATCACCTAAATATATATCACCTAAGCGTTTATTACTTGGGTAGGATGCTACTGGGACGTAAATGATCAAGAATATTGAAATCTATATAACAATTTATTAAATTTACACTAATACTAATATACACTATCTCGTTTTAACTTAGAGATAAGGTTCTGTATACTATATGTAAGTAGGAGATAAGAATTAAGTTTAGATTAAGTTAAATTAAGTAAGTTTAAGTTAAATTAAGTGAAATTAAGTTAAGTTAAAGGTCTACGTTTATGCTTCTACGAGGGCAAGAGTCTCATGCTCTACCGACTGAGTATCGGTATTTATTTCGGTGGTATTTACAATAGGTAACTGTAGATAGGGTAAAGGCACAGTAGTCAGCCTTTTTACGAAATTTCTATGTTCAAGATCGTTTCATTTGCTTACTAATTGACCTATAAGAATTAAAAAAGTTTTTACTGTTCAAGAATTTCATATAGTTTAAGTTTTGTAAAGAATAAAACGTTTTTAAATGTTGCTTTTGGAAATATTTCATTAAATATAATGAAAGTGCGTTTTTGCCAGTAATCAGCCCCATGTGTACCAATAGACAGCCTTTATGACATGAAAATTTGAAAAGGTTTGATAATTACAGCCAAAAATAAGCAAGAAAGGCTGACCACTGGTGCATGGCTGAGCACTGGTGCCTTTACCCTAACACGCATATACAGATGTAGGGCATAATTATTTTCCATCGTATTTTCACGGAAACGTACAAATGTGTGCTATTTGAGTCACGGCGCGATTCGGGAAACGAATTAGAGATTCACTAGATATGAAATAGTAAACGTGACGTCCCACGGGTAAAGGTACCTTATGGCGGTTGGAGTAATAATCATTTATGTTATGTTTTTAATGTAGTAAATATATCGATGCATTGAATGTTAATAATGTAATCTATTGGAATAAACGGTTTAATTATTAATTATTATATTATTATGGCGGTTGGAGCATACGCTATTATTAACACTACTCCAATTAATATTGGATGGATGGCGCTCACGTCGCATAGCGCCGCAATAATTTGCGACGCTATGCGGCGTAAGCGCCAGCCGCCATAAGGTACCTTTTGCCGTGAAATGTCACATATCTTTAATTTCATATCTAGTTAATCTCTAATTCATTTCTCGAATCACGCCGTGACAAATACTAGTTTCCGAGAAAATACGATGTCAAATAATTATACACCTTAAAATTTCAACTGTCTAGCTATCACGGTTGATGAGATACAGCCTGGTGACAGACAGACGGACAGTGACTTAGTAATAGGGTCCCGTTTTTACCCTTTGGGTACGGAACCCTAAAACAAACAATAAAACGAAAGAAAAATTATGTATAGCTATTATAATCGTGAGTTCGCAGACGATAGCGTAACGTGTTCCGTTCCGGTAAAAGTGGTGAACGTAATCGTCAGGCTGTGGCCGACCTGCAGCGGGTAGCGGAGCGTAAAAGGATACTGGCAAAACGTCAAATCAATAAACCTTATCAAACAGTCACCCGCCGCGTGTGTCTGTATGGACGAGAGCCCTGCGATAACCAAGTTGCCAATCGAACTGACGTATTTTATTGTTCCGAGAGTGAATTTGTAAAAGTTACATTTTTTGTGTTGTGTTATTCTTAGTTATACTACGAGTAGGTATAAACCTAGTTATAGTAGTAGTATAGTTATAGTAGTAATTTATTAATTTTTAATGATAATAGCCTGTCTACACTCGCATTTGGAAACTGTAAGGATAGCTGATAGCTGTAAGATTTATTAAATAAATAAAAATAAAACAAATAAAAAATAAAAATGTGTGTATGTTCGCGATAAACTCAAGAACTACTGAACGGATCTTCATGCGGTTATCACCTATTAATAGTACTATTACTTTGTAGAATTTCTTTTCGCATAATATTATTTGGCAGAAAACCCTAACCTAACCCACTTAGAAAATTCTGCCAAATGAATATTATGCGAAATGACTATTATTGCAAGTATATATTTATGCGACAGTATCATTCGACTAAAAGTTTTCTGCGATACGTGTTATGTGTATTTCTAACAAACAATATGTGCCATTTTCAACCAAAAGGGTACTTATTGTCGGTTGTCAATAAGACGCTATTTCCATAAAGCTTCAGTTTGGAATCAACCTTATCGACAAGCGACAATGTGCGACCTTTTAGTTGAAGCGATTATCGTTTTAATTTTTCTAGTATTAATCCTGCACCTAACAACCATCTCTTTTTAGCCCAGTGGTTGACTGGTAGAGAATGCCTTATGGCATTAAGTCCGTCATTTGTACTTATAATTTTATGTGCAATAAAGTTAAAATAAAATAAAAACGTCACATATTATGCCAGATTAGGAGAACCCGGTTTTACACTTCCGCTACCATCCAAACCTTTGGCCCCAGCCTTACATCGCGTGCGGGCTCACGACATCCAAACAAAACGCTCGTGATTAATTGTTTGTACTGCGGTTAACCCGCTATCGCTAGTTCATTCCGAACTTGAGTATGCCACTTATGCTAGTACAACAGAACAAGCAGCTACAGATGGAGTGCCTAATTGTTTTCCATCGTTTTATCTCGGAAACGTCCGTATTTGCAAAGATAGATATAACTCCGTAATAGATGGATACAGTCTAAAGAAAAAACGTGCCTCGAAAATCAAGAAAATGAAGTTTTGTTTATTTACAAAAATAAAAGAATGTTTCCTTTAAGCAAAATGAGCTAAGTTAAGGTTTTGAGGTACTTTCCCTCCAGGGCCCATTCATTCTTTCCACACTGTATATGAAGACATGCTCCGTAAGTTATGGCCGTACTTCGGAAATTAATTGTATTGAGCGAAGTGTCATAATTCGTGTATCGGAAGCTGTGTTATTAAAGATATTATAATCAAGAACTACATATATTTTTTCCACGTCTACGAATATCAACGTCTCTTAGAAAAATATGATCATATAAGGAGATTTTTCGCCTTCTGGCTCAGGGAACCGCCTTAAGGGATCTGCAAATTCCGGGTCTTACGAAACCCGGGACAGATATTATGAGCCGAACCACCATAATCCTATGTTGCCTGGTCTGCGTACAGGTGAAATTGACTATGTGTAAACAAGAAAGAAGAAAACTATTCTCCAAGCGAATGGCCCCATCCTCGTATCCCTGTCATTTGAATAAATACATAGCTTTTGCACAGAATAAGTAATAGTATTATCATACAGAACGGCCACGCACCGCCCGCCCCGACTCGAATTACCTCGCCCCGCGGCAGCAGATTGACGGCCGTTTGCCGGCCACTCAGTACTGTTTTTAAGCAACTAACGCACAATGACACATGCCGCGTGTACAGACGTGCCGTTCACACATAGAAAGTAAGAAACGCAAGTGATTTTTGATGTATGGCGTGTCCACCCTGTGATAACTGTATTTGCATGTACATGTACCTAACGCAAATAAATACTGAATCTGAATCGACGGGAGTGGAAGAAGAAGGAAGAGGCCTACATCCAAGATTGGATCACCAAAAGGCCACCATGATGATGATGATGATGATAAAATGACAACATTAATTCCACCATCACTCTAAACTAAACAACTCGGCGGTAAGTAAATACGCATTTTTTTAATTAAATAGAAATTATAGTTTTAAGTAAACAATGTAATAGATTAAGACTTATAGCTTTAGGATAACATTTGCATGCTTAACCAGCAAAATATGTCACTGTACGGGAAAACCTTTCCAATGTCACCTTGTTGTACCATATTTTATGCAAATAAAAGAGTATACAAACGTTTCGCCAAACTGCAGACAGTTTGTTGGCGAATAGTGCGCTCTTAATTATATTATAAGTAAGTATTTTTATGCGTTATATCTACTGAGTACAGTACAAATACAAACTGTATATGTATACATACATTTCCGTATGTTACTTCCCTGCTCTAATTACCGATATACTGAACAATGCGTATGAAGTCATACACGACACGCACGTAATGTGACAACTCATATCCGTGATGGTATACTAGTTTTTACTGCGACTTTGTTGTTATTTAACAGTTTACACAATCATTACAGCATTAGTGATGTTAACAGTTAAATAAACAACTAGCGTATCTAAATTAAATATTTTAAACATCCGACACAATACTCAAAGAACAAATTAAATTATTCTGTATGAAAATATTTCAATTTGTGTTTTTTCAAGTAGACACAGTACTATTTAAACTATAAACTGAAATAAATGTCATATACGAAGGAAAAAATGACCAAAGCCTCCAGTGTCCAGAGCTGGAATCGAACCAGCGTCCCCCGTTTACCGGACAGGTGCCTGAAACTCTCGGCTATCCGGTCACGGTGGCATGGGTCGAGATTTCCAAGTATATGACAATTTCCCGAAGCTTGTGGCGCCCCCTGGCCATCTTTAAGGTAGAACAGTATGGTTCGATTCCAGCTCTGGACACTGCTTTGGTCATTTTTTCCTTCGTATATGACATTTATTTCAGTTTATCCGGCACAATAGTTACAGGGACGGGAACCGCTTACCCTAATCAAGGTTTTTAATCAAGTTATTTAAATTCTTGTTTTGACCGTTTTGTTATCACGGGTTAAGCTTGTAAAAGATTAACCCAATATATAATTAATTGCGAATAGAGGTTAATCACTGAGCGCAAAATTAATCGGAACAGACGTAGTTATTAAATGTTAAAGATGTAACCATGACAACCGATACAATTAAGCTCTTAGTTTCAGACTTAACCCCATCAAACCTACTTGTTAGTTAAACGATTAATTCATCATAAGCTTAATTTAGTAATGAGATTAACTTCATAGTGGAAATGAGAGCGTTGAGAAGTGTATGTGGGGTGAGATTACAAGATAGAATTAGGAACAGTGTGGTAAGGGAAAAGTGTGGACTGAGCGAAGATGTAGTGACAAAAATTGAGAAAGGTATGTTGAGATGGTTTGGACACGTGGAAAGAATGAGTGAAAGGAGGCTAACAAAGAGAGTGTATAAGGGAGAGGTAGAAACGGGAGTTGGAAGGGGCAGACCTCGGCGGACTTTCTCTGATCAGATCGGGGAAATCCTGAAGAAAGGCCAGGTCAAGAGCACCCTAAACCGGCGAGCGTGTATGAGGAGCGTGTGTGATGTTATGAAAGTGAAGGAAGCGAAAGAGGTATGTCAGGATCGTAGCAAGTGGAAATCCGTGGTCTCTGCCTACCCCTCCGGGAAATAGGCGTGATTATATGTATGTATGTGTATGTATGTATTAACTTCATATAAAATGAACAGAATCAGATGTTATCATTATATATGGTTACGTTCAAAAACAGCGCGCGTCACATTTAGTTTCGCATTTTGGAAGTTTCTAGGCACAATAGACAGATACCTAGCATGTTTATTGGAAATATTGAAATTCACGGGAAGTAATAAAATTCATGCCTGATCTTTATTCGATCTGTTTCCGATATGATACTCATCTGTCAGTGTCAGAAGTGACGTTTTTGATTGAAGAAATGCCACTTATGACACTGGAAGATAAGTATTATATCGGAAACAGATAGAATAACTACAACTGGAATTGGGCTGTTAGAATGAATGGACTGTTTCCTAATCGGGATGCTCCAGACAGATAGACAGACTGACATGACATTCCTATTAGTAGTAAGGTAGTGTAACATAACACTTTGCACGCTAGTTACCGTCCGGGTTCAATGTTCTAGTGTGCGTGTGAATGTGTGTGTTAGTAGGTTATATGAAACTGATACTATTAGAAAATATATCAGTTAGTATTGTTATAATTATAATACGAGTAGCTCAGAGAGCCATGGAGAGCGCCATGCTCGGCATCAAACTTCAAGACCGAGTGAAGAATGTCGAGATCCGACACCGCACCAAGGTGCGAGATGTGGGAGACGTCATTACCAAGCTTAAATGGAGTTGGGCGGGGCATGTTGCCAGGCAGAGTGATGGCAGGTGGACCAAAATGTTGACGGATTGGTAGCCGCTTTCGGATGAAAGAAGCGCCTGGCGTCCGTTGGCTCGTTGGGTGGATGACGTTCGAAAAATCGCGGGGCACTTTTGGATGAGACTAGCCCAGGACCGGGATAAGTCGCGTACACGAAGAGAGGCCTATGCTCAGCAGTGGGCGACTGAAGGCTAGAATGATGATGATTATAATTATTTGTGGGTGTACAGAAGAATCCTGAAAATGTCATGGACGGATAGAATAACTAACGAAAGAGTGCTGCAGTTACTAAATAAAGAGGCCGAGGTTTTAAAGATAGTAAAAAAACGCAAGCTACAGTACTTTGGTCATATCATGCGAAACGAGAAATATGAACTCCTTCAACTCATTATCCAAGTAAAGATCCAAGGTAAAAGATCATCCGGACGAAGACGTAACTCATGGCTCAAAGATCTCCGAAACTCCGAACACGGTTCAAACAGAGCACACGTTCATTATTCCGCGTGGCTGAGTCTAAAGCACAGAATAAGTAATAGTATTATCATACAGAACGTCCACGCACCGCCCCGCCCCGACTCGAATTACCTCGCCCCGCGACAGCCGATTGACGGCCGTTTGCTGGCCGCTCAGTACTATTTTTAAGCTGCTTACTCACACTATGGCACATGGCGCCTGTACAGACGTGCCGTTCACACATAGAAACGCAACTGATTTTTGATGTATAGCGTGTCCGTCCTGTGTCTAAAGTTCGTATATCCCTCATGATAGCCGACCGGTAGGAGATGGCACTGGAAGAAGATAATTATTTACTAAAGGAAATTTGTATCTAAGAAAAGTCAGCAACATTCACAGGTACTTAAATAAGTTTTTGTCAAAAATTGCATTTTTGGTACAAGCTGTTATCGTTAACTGTACTTTTCTTTTCACAGGCAACTAATACTCATCGAGACAATTCTAGCAACCCCAAACACAATTAGTTTGCATTGTTTTATCACAGAGTTCTCATGGCCTCCTGTCTCCATTATCAGATCAGCTCCATGTCATCATAATATTGCATTGTCATCCGATTTACATATGCAGAATTTCAGTTCAATCGGAATTTGAAAACTGGATTAAATTTAGCTTCTAACATTTAACCCACACTAACAAATTAACATACGAGTACATACAGGGCAAGAATAAAAGCTTGTAATAAAAAGTGGATATTCTTCTATGACACAGTTATGTGTACCTAAGTTATTTGAGATTTTCTAATAACTGCCAATGCTAGGCAAAACTTGTCAATGCACACAGCCAGTTTCGCTTCTGTTTAATATAACACACGACTGTACTTTCCCGCAAAACAATTAGAGTCAAAGAGACAGAAACTAGGGCAAATTTAACTTGCTAGGTTTCATTAACTAACAGTGGAAGTTAAATACAAGCTTAATAATACATCCTTAAATCTTTCCCGTGCTCAGAGGAGCCTAGGGAGGCTAAACCCAAGAATTAAAGGAATTAGAATAAGAAAAATTAATATATTCGTAAGCACAAAAACAACGGAGAAAAATATACAAAAAGAAGAATATAGTAAGGAGAAAGTGCCTACTTATCCTATTGTAAGTACAAAGTTTCAGAGCAATCTAGCTAGTCGTTTTAAAATGAGAGCGTAACTACGTTTGTATGGAAAACAGAGGTTGCTGCGAACTCTTAAATAAATAAATAAACCGGCCAAGTGCGAGTCGGACTCACACACGAAGGGTTCCGTACCATTAACTATAAAAACGGTCACCCATCCAAGTACTGACCCCGCCCGACGTTGCTTAACTTCGGTCAAAAATCACGTTTGTTGTATAGGAGCCCCACTTAAATCTCTATTTTATTCTGTTTTTATTATTAGTTGCTATAGCGGCAACCGAAATACATCATCTGTGAAAATTTCAGCTGTCTAGCTATCACAGATCACGAGATACAGCCTGGTGACAGACGGACAGACAGACGGACGGACGGACAGCCGGACAGCGGAGTCTTAGTAATAGGGTCCCGTTTTTACCCTTTGGGTACGGAAACCTAAAAACGCACATAAATCCTGCTTAGACCTTTCTTCGTCAATAAGGTAATAAAGAATGCTATACACTATGGTTGCCACCCATACTATAATATATAGTATCGTACTATATTTTAGTCAATTGTACTATATATTATACAAAAACAATATAGTACGAAAAATACTATATTTTCATAACTCAAGAAAGGGTTATACAAATGTCACCGATATCACATCGTATGCGAATTGGATTTTTAATTCCTCAAATCGGCGTCCAATTTTTTATTTTATTTTTCCCAGTAAATACTATATTTTTTCAATATTTTGAGAAAAATACTATGTGTGTATACAAAAAAGGTGGCAACCCTACTATACACCCAGGCCCACGTAAGCCACATAGGTACCTTACTCTTGGGTAAAAAATGTCCACTCTTATTAGACGCATGACCTACTACTTACTACTACTACGCAATTTATGACAATATATACCTACAGTGTGTAAATCCAATAGATATAGGTCAGGTAACGGATACTCAAAAAAAGTTATACAACGACCCATTTTCAGAGCATGAGAAATGGAAAAAACCGGCCAAGTGAGAGTCGGACTCGCGCACGAAGGGTTCCGTACCATTACGCAAAAAACGGCAAAAAAATCACGTTTGCTGTATGGGAGCCCCACTTAAATATTTATTTTATTCTATTTTTAGTATTTGTTGTTATAGCGGCAACAGAAATACATCATCTGTGAAAAACTATCACGGTTGATGAGATACAGCCTGGTGACAGACAGACGGATAGCGGAGTCTTAGTATTAGGGTCCCGTTTTTACCCTTTGGGTACGCAACCCAAAACACCCAGGTCTCAAGAACAAAAATTAACCTTATATTAGGTATGTCATAATGTACGACCTCTTTTTACAGCCCATTAGCATGTAATGTACTCGTATATCAAATGAACGTCAATATGAATTATATTATATTAACTTAAAAGGAAAGGGGACAGCCGCTTTTCCATACAAACGTAGTCCCCATTTTCCTCTCTGGATATTGACATTATAATAAATAAATAAATTTTATAGGACATTCTTACACAGATTGACTAAGTCCCACGGTAAGCCCAAGGAGGCTTGTGTTATGGGTACTCAGACAACGATATATATAATATATAAATACTTAAATACATAGAAAACACCCATGACTCAGGAACAAATATCTGTGCTCATCACACAAATAAATGCCCTTACCGGGATTCGAACCCAGGACCATCGGCTTCACAGGCAGGGTCGGACCGGCCGGTCGGTCGGTCGGTTAGGTAGGCCGGTCGGTATGGAAAATATTTTTACATAATTTGATGTCTATTAGCCATAGCTATGTCCCTACGTTTGTCATTTTTCGATTTTTGGACTATTGTCAAAATTAGAAGCGGAAAATTGATTTCATACAAATTTTCAAATGCTTATAACTTTTATAATAATTAAAAATTCGAAAAAAAATCAAACATAGGGGCATAGCTGTGGTCAATATACAATAAATTATGACAAAATATTTTCAATAATATTAATATCCAAAGAGGAAAATGAGGACTACTTTTGTATGAAAAGGCGATTTCGCGCGGGTCCTCCACTTTCGTCTTAAAGTTCACTTTCCATGTGAAGGTATTAGTAATACATCATCCGAAGCACATAATTCGTTGGTTCGCCTATAATTCCTGGAGCGAGCACAGATAAGCGGGGGAGATCATTTTTCATATAATATTGAATTATTTAATATCTGTAAGTAATTTTTGGCTGAAATATTGGCTACGGAAGTTATTGGGGTCGGGGATGAATATCATTTATCATTTGCTGGTAGATATTAAATTTGTGATAGTTTTATATAGCTTGTTTTTTCATCTCTTAGCCATAATTTGCGAGGTCATATAGGTCATAATGAGCAACTTTTGCTATGGGACCATCCCCGCGAAGGAATTATCGTCTATTTCATACGTTTCTTTTGATCAGATGTCAAATTTTTCCGTGATTTCGAGATTGGTCCCATAGTAAATGTTGCTAAGTATGACCTACATATTTACTTTCTAAGATATGGCTAAAGGTTTTTAAAACCACCGCGTATTAGTTTGGTAACTACCTACTGCCTTAGAATGCCAACTTGTATGCATGACGGGTATTAGGCACAGATATGACTGACACAATTGTTCGTATAACCTTAGCTACGGTGTTATACACGGTGTAACATGAGGAAACCGAATAATTTTAACAGTGTATTCCTGATCATATTTAAAGACTAAAATGTCCTATAAACTTTTCTGTAATTCGCCTAGTTTCTGAGTTAATACCAATTTTTTTTAAAAAAACCAAGGTTTTATTGTTACATAGTGCAAAACGCATTTTTGATAGCGATGTTGTCACTGTGGGACATAGTCTAAGTATCCTTATTGATAGATGTCAAAAAGTGACAAGTAACACTGTAAAAACTAGGTTTAACGAAAAAAAGTTAAAGTCCATTTAAAGTGACAAGTTTACCAATAACATTTACTTTTTATGTACAAATTTAAAACACATTTAAAAAATCAAAAAAAAAAAATTTTTTTTGCGAATTTGACCTTTTTTTTAATTTATTTATTCAATTTAAATATTCATACAACTTTTGCCAGCATGCCACTATTGTAAACCTCTTTGGTTTATGTAATAGTTGGCGAGTTCGCGCGGTCCGATCCGCGTTTGCTTAATACTATTAGGTATATAATTATATTATACTATTATATATATATAAAACTAATCTATACACATCAAATCTCTGCATCTATTTTATACATTACTCTAGACTTAGGTAGTGTTTTTTTAGTCTTGTCATACATCTGCCGTGGTTTTCAACAATGTTAATGAGATCATACAGTACATTTTTAGGTACATTTTTACCTAAACTCATTAATTTTTTTCCTTCCTTTGGCCTCAGAAAAGCGTGGTTAAAATCTTTCGGTTTTCTCGTGAACACCCTGAGACTGTCAAAGGGTCAATCTCAAAAAATGTCTGCGGTCTATTTGCCGCGACAAATACAAAATGTATGAAAAGAGTCGTGACAATTAGACGCAACCGCAGATATATTCTCAGAGAATGACCCAAACTGTTTTTTACGCTATGCTTCGTATCTGTGCCTCTGGGGGCGCGGTAATGCCCCCGCCAAGTTAAGAAAAATGAACAAAAAGAAGACATAAATCTTCCTAAGCCGTTCAGGGTATTATCAACTCCCTTTTATCGATAGGTAAATTCCATTTACCAACTCATGGAATAAAACAATAGTACATTATGATACAAGTGTGCTAAGTTGGTCATTACACACGAGGCGGTATTGTGCGCGCGAGCTGTAAGCGAGCGCGCAATAAGAAAGCCGATGTGTGTAATGACCAATGCACACGCGTTTCATACGACGTTTTTCAACACACTTGCGAGAAAAAAAAGAAACTTTCATATTAATCAAATTTTAACAGTTAGTATTGTGTGTTTCATCTGTCATACTCGTACTGCCGGCCGGCCCTCGCTCGCCCCGGCCGCGGGCCGCGCACCGCGCAGGCGGTCGGGTGCGCCGGTGCCCGCCAGTCCGACCAATTAAAGAAGGCTCCCTTTCCATGCATATTATTAGCAATCAGTTACCTTCCTTACTCAGTCGGATAATATAATGAAAAAGCACGAGTGGAATAATACATTGAAAGAGCACGCGTGTTTAATATCTAGGATTATGAGCTAAAAATCGGTGGAATAAAAACGTCGTTTTGAGCAAGTGTGTTGAAAAAACGTATTATATCGCGTATAATGGATTTAAAATACATTCCGACATTTCGAATCTTTCAAAGCGTTCGTGGTCCACGGGAGAATGAGACAATAGGAATAAAGAAGAAAGAAAGAAATACATTTATTTACCATCGTAAAAACATTGAACAATACTTTGAAACACAATCTAAACAGCTGCTAAACAGGACAATGCCACGGCAAGCCATGACGCAGATTTTCAATGGGTAAAATAGTAAGTATATTAGATACCTAGAACGCGTCCGCTCCGTTGGTTGGGCCACCTTGAGAGAATGGATGAGGATCAGAACGTGAAAAGAGCATACCTGGGCCGCCCAGCAAGAAGACGTCCTATTGGACGCCCCAGGTATCGCTGGTGCGACAGGGTGGAGGCGGATCTGCGCGAACTTCGAGTCGCCAATTGGCGAGAGTTCGCACAGGATCGAGAAAAGTGGCGCTGTCTTGTGTCGGAGGCCAAGTCTCATTTTGGGTCGCTGAGCCAACGGAGTAAGTAAGTAGATACCTAGGTCAGTAAAATAAGAAATGTCTCAGACCACATGGAGTTGTCTGAGATGAGAGACAAGTCGACAAACATGTGATCTGAAGCTTTCTTATTTACTGCTAGAGGTGTTTTTTTTTTTATAAACTGATCGGCGATTGGCCCTATAGTCACACCTGATGGAATGTGAAAGGGCCTGAGATGGAGCTCACCGGTTCAGTAACAGCCTATTCACTCTTGCTTTAAAGAGACCGAGGTCATATTTATCAGGGAATACAGATGGCGGTAGCGCATTCCATTCTTTAGCCGTCCGTACCAAAAAGGAGGAGGCAAAACGTTTCGTTAGAACAAATGAAACGTGGACCACGAAAGGGTGCATTCGCTCCCCGCACCTAGATGTCTGATGGTGTGTAGGTATATTTACTATTTTTCTGTTCGACGGAGCCGAAGCGCAGCTACTTCGTTTAGCGCAGCGCACCGAAAGTGCACGGAGAACAGTGTTCCTAGACAAACTGCCAAACGAAACGCTCCATACCGTAGCGTAGTTCTCTCTATCACTCCTCCGTATTAGTGTGACAATGACAGTTGCGTTTCGTTCGCTACAGAGCGTTAACGATTGGCATCTTGTCTACGCACCCAGAAAAACATGTATTTATTTCTTTGCTTTTTTACTTATATTTATATTTCTTTTTTTTATTATTATAGGACATTCTTACACAGAATGACTAAAGAGACAGACAATGACTAATGAGGGACAGGGGATTTCGTCTTCGTGGAATCCAGTAATTAGCAAATGTAAGGGGGAAAAAACCCACCATACCATTGGATGTCGTGAGTGTTGGGTGTAGTCAAAGTGACAACCCTAGCGTACAAGTTAATAATCAAGATCAAGTGCGGGTAGTTCGCAAAACCCGCGCGGCAAGAAGATGCTGATACAATTCCTCGTCAGTCTGCCTGTGACCACGAATGTAACGTCACGTTCGAAACGTCAGGCCATAAATAAACGTAAGTTTGTACGCGATTAAGTCCCGTATTAGTTTTAAATTATCAGAATGACTAAGTCCCACAGTAAGCTCGAGAAGGATGTATTTGCATAGTTTAATTTCATGAGTAACTATCTCGGTAATCGAAGACAATATTATTCCATTGTATTCTGATTACCGAGTTAAAACCAGTGTCCGAAACCGGGAATTACGGCCACGGCTATTGTCAAGTAAATATCAGATAAAGTACAAAACAAGCGGAGTGGCAATTAGTTAGAAAGTTGAGACAACCTGCGGTCAGGGAGCCATGGAGCCGCTATTCGTTTAAAATTATTTGGCATGGACTAGTCACAAGACTTATGGAACCTGGGCTTAAATAACAAGTTGAATTAAGAAACTCAAGAAACCTTACTGTGGTTACGCTTCGCAAGGAACTGTAAACTAATGTCCCGACATCTAACCCCGAAATCAAAAATAAAAATATACGCTACACGTACAACATAGCAATCAAATCCTCCTTTTTAATACCCGGTGGATTGCGATTGGACTTTGCGTTTGTCTTATTATTCTATTCGGTTGTCCAAGGGACGGAACAATAGTCGCACACTTTTTTAGAAGAAATAATATTGTACCACTGATATATATGTATAGACAAGCTGTCGAGAATAAATTGTGTCCGCGAGGTGTCCGCCATTTTTTGCGTTTGACGTCTGTCACTAAGCTAAAGAATAAGCGCAGCTAGCCAGTAGCAATGAAATCCATGCACTTCATTGAGGTGCGGAAATATTTTCTTCGAGAGGCCGCCTCTAGTATCAATGTATTGTACAGTATTACTGAAGATATAATACATTCTTATTTCTAGGTCTGTCTTCTAGTTGTCCTGCCTCGCTCGCTTCGCTCTCCTACACTACACCTTACACACTCACACACACACTAACATTCACATACACACCCTCACAAGCACAACCCATTACCACCTTATCACCCATTCTCACACATAATTTTTAAGTTATCTAGATTTAATTTGTCCAATGTTCCGTTACATACTCTTTTTGTTTTGGTGAGTCCCAAGATACAGGCTCAGCCTAGTTTGGGGCTTACCGGACACCCTTTTGTGCATGCCACTTTCTAATTATTCTCAATAAATTTATTCTTATTCTTTATTCTAGTTAATACTTAGTAATCAGAGTTGTTTTCCCCTCAACTGTGAACTAACCGTAACCATGGCAACGACTAACACAAAAAAGTTACACCCGTTTAACCCTCTCTACTCCATGCTCTGTTCCTCAACCGCGATATTAAATAATTTGCGGACAGACAATAAGTAGTTAGGAGAGTCCATAAAATCGCACAATTTAGTCTCGGGAAGGGTTAGAATTAATTAATTTAGCAATAATTTAGTTGTTTCGTATAATTCACTAACTTAAGCGCCCGCAGCAAGCTTGACCGAATTTACCCTTCCCATACAAACGGAGTTTCGTTCTCATTTTAAAACTACGTGTTGGATTGTAATGAAACTTTGCACATACAATGACATGAAGTATATCTGTTTCAAGCTATATTATGCGAGGAGAATATATAAAATAGGTCATACTGAACCATGTTTACTCTATAAGGACCCCGAAATCGGTAAATAAATTTGCTGTTTTGTACATTTTGTTTTGTTTTATCAATAATCATTTTTTTCTCTATGGTAGAGCCAATATTTTTCTGTGATTTCAGGGTTACTCTCATAGTCAAAAGTTGCTCAGTATGACCTATATAATTCACATCGCAAAATATACCTAACGGTTCAAAAACACCCCGTTTCCGGTATTGTTATACTATTTTATTATGTCCAATTGCTACTTAGAGACTGCAAGCTCGGCCGCATTGCACCTTCCCATACAAACGTAGTTCCTCTTCTTCTTCTTTCTCCTCGCCACTTCCCGTTACGCGGGGTCGGCTTTCTTAATCTTGAGGCGCCACTTGCTCCGCTGATAAGCGTCGTCGGGAGTTAGGCCGAGCTCCTTCATGTCTCTCTGGACATTCGTCATCCAGGTAGTCAGCGGCCTACCTCTCCCTCTTTCATGCACAACCTTGGAAAGGCACTTTTTCACGACATGGTCTTCGGATCTACGGATTACATGGCCGTACCATCTTAGCCGTGACTCGGTTAGTTTGTCAGTAATGGGCGCTACTTTGAAACTACCCCTTATGTAATTATTACGCACTTTGTCCCTGAGAGTAACTCCACCCGACCACCGCATACAAACGTAGTTCCACTCTCATTTTAAAACTACGTGCTGGATTGTAATGAAACTTTGCACATACACTGTCATGAGGTATATATAGGTCTGAAATATATAGCTCCAGTTTATAAAACAAACGAAATAGAGCAAAAACAAGTTTTGTATGAAAAACTTTAATTCGCTGTATTTTTATAGCTATAGTAACTGAAGCTACATAAACTAATTATAGACATAGATATACCTTATCCTATTATAAGTACAAAGTTTCATAGCAATCTAGCTAGTAGTTTTAAAATGAGAGCGGAACTACGTTTGTATGGAGAACCGAGCTTGCCGGAGACCCTAAAAGAATTCTTCTTATCAATTAATTCAAAATCAATCAATCAATCAAATATTTATTTGCTTTATTCACAGTTGCATGCATGCAAATACAGTTCAATTCACTTATAATAAATTACAAGATAACACAGTTAAAACAGTCAGAACAAAAATTACAGTATACAATTTAAATATGGATAGAAACATGTCAAATGAAAGAAAATTAAAAGAGGACTTGGAAATGAGAATTTATTTACGAAAACGTTTAAACACGGAACTCAAATACGGTTACGGTAATTCATTACAATCATTGAATAACTTTGTAACGAAATAGAAAAGTTACCTTCCTCAGTTACTACCCTCGGGGTATCGCTGTAAGAGAAAATTCGATACGTTTTGTTCAAACAAAAACTTTGCATTTGAGTTCCGCTTTTTAACTTTTGGGGTGGTTTTGGACAATGAAAATGAAAAAATGAAAAAAAGTTTATTGTGCAAATTTGAGTATACAATAAATCACGACCCTGTGTCCTGAGCTAGGAAACCCTGTGTTACAGGACCCAGTTTCGTTATACTAGTTTCTTAATCTAGGTATATATTGGTACAAATTGTACAGAGAGTTACTTTGAAACTTACAGATAGCTGTGCATACTTTAACATATATGTTGCTGCGTGTGAGCGAGTGTTTGTTTGTATGTATGTGTATTTGTGTGTGTGTGTGTGTGTGTGTGTGTGTGTGTGCGCGCGCGTGTGTGTGTTAGTGTGTAAAAATGCATACTAAAAAGTTTATAATAAGAGGATAGTTATACTTCTTAATTTTTTTTTTTTTTTACAAAACTGTATATTTTACTTTTTGCACGTCTTTTTATCGTTCAAATATTGTAAATTACATTTTGAAACTTAGTGTGAAAATGGAGAAGTTTTTAATCTACTGATGAGTACCATAACTTAGGGCATTCTCACTACCACCACCAGGCTTTATTCTTCAAAAATGGATGAGAAAGTTGCTTTTTATCCTCAAGAGTGGCAATGTAATTTCACGAAAATTTTGAGTTGTTACCTCATGTTGGCTGGATTTTAAATGATAAATATAGTCTATTTCATAACGTTTATTTTGATTTGATTTGCAATGTTTTACGGTTAGTATTTTCCTCACATTGATTGATTGTTTTCTCCTCAAATTTTGTGTTTAACTCTGTAACAAAGATTGTAAAAACCCTCGTACCTAAATTCTCTCAACGCCCAAGATTCTACTTTTCAGGTTTCAATATCGGCAACTACTATTGCATGTGGAGTTGCTTTTTTAGGGTTTCGTAGTCACCTAGAAACCCTTATAGTTTCGCCATGTCTGTCGGTCTGTCTGTCCGAGGCTTTGCTCCGTGATCGTTAGTGCTATAAAGCTGCAATTTGGCAGGGATACATAAATCATGTTTGCGACAGAACGGTAAAATAAAAACTATAAAAAATTTAGGTTACCTCCCCTACAAAATGTTTTTTTTTTTAGCTTTGTCCGATGTCCAATAGTATGGGGTATCGTTGGTCAGAACGAATAAGGGTAGACCATTAATAAACCATTAAGATTTACGGAAATAATCGCTCCGAAAGAAAAAATATATATAGGCCCCCCCCCCCCTCTAACTTTTGAACCATGGGTCCAAAAAATATGAAAAAAGAAATCGTGAAACAAAAGCTTAATACTTTCAATGAAAACTATAGCGAACAAGATCGATCCAATCGTTTTTGAGTTATTGCAAAGAATCTTCTTTTCTTAGTAAAAAGGCGTACAAAGCGCTGCAAAGGAACACCCTTATGCTTGTAAAGGGGCCCACTGACTATCAGTCCGCCGGACGATATCAGCCTGTCAGTTGTTCGGAACTGTCAAATTTTTGTTCTAACTGACAGGCCGATATCGTCCGGCGGACTGATAGTCAGTGGGCCCCTTAATGTATACTATGATACTTACTAATAGCCCCCGTTTAGCCTATTTTTGCAGAATAGCAACTACGAAACCCACTGAGCATGGCCCGACATGCTCTTGGCCGATTTTTATTTATTATTATTTTAGAAGTAAATCTGCTTTACACAAATGCTAGTAGATAAACAACACATTGACAATAGGGGCTTTGCGGGCTCCACAAGGAGCTCGGAAAGCGGTTGAGGGAGGCAACGGGGGACCCTCGCGCGGGCAGCTTTCTCGCGCAAAGGCTTGCTATCGCGATACAGCGCGGGAATGCTGCCTGCGTGATGGGCACTTTGCCAAGAGGTCAGGGTTTAGGTTTATAGGGGTTTTTTTTTTTTTTTAGGTAGGTTTAGTTTTAATCGTTTTATTTTATAAGTAGTCTTAATTTTGTTTTATACAATTAATGTAAATTTTATTTATCATCTTTTCAATAAAGCTTCAACATCCTTGACAATATCTAGCATTTTCCTTTTACATAATGTATTGTTAGCACGCGAATATTTCTTAGAGCGGAACGTGAAAAACCTCCGGATGCAAATCTAGATGGGAACTGTACTGTATACTCTGTACAGTCAGCGACATTTTAATGTGCATTGAAATGCTTTGTCTTGCCGGAGGGCCAATACGGCTACCATGAGTTGGCATTTGACATTTACATTTACATTGACAGTCTCACCAATACGCCCCAATACGTCGGTGCGATCATTATGGGCGGGACATCAATATATTATACTACACAAGTGACCCGCCCCGGCTTCGCACGGGTTACACAAAACCTTTATAAGTTATACACTAAAACCTTCCTCAAGAATTACTCTACTGGTATGTGAAAACCGCATCAAAATCCGTTGCGTAGTTTTTAAGATCTAAGCATACATAGGGACAGACAGACAGCGGAAAGCGACTTTTGTTTTATACTATGTAGTGATAGTTGAACCAAAGATTAGAGAACCAAAGATATAACTCCGTAATAGATAGATACAGTCTAAGGAAAAAACGTGCCTCGAAAATCAAGAAAATTTGATTCTCGTTCAGAGGGCGCTACTAGTTTTGGCCTACAGTCGTATAGATGGCGTTGACGGTTTCGTTTGTTATTTAACAATTTTAACGCATATCAGTGAAAGAACATGGGTCAAAATCATAAAAATAATTAATGCAAATAAAAATAATAATTTATCTATATAATATTGTCTTCGGTTACCGCGATAGTTACTCATGAAATAAAACTATGAAAACGGATTATATCGCGTATATTGAATTTATAATACATCCCGACGTTTCGAACTCTTTACAGCGTTCGTGGTCAACGGGTGACTGAGGAAAAATTACAAAATGCAAAAATACCCACATACTAAAATAATGAACAATCATAGACTACAAACTTTAAGGCTGGTTGTACATGCAAAATCGGTTCATAAGGATAGTTATACACTATAATTATTTTTCAAGTAAAGATATATATATATACGCGATAAAAAAAACTATGCCGGCTCCAACCCTACACCACGGACCCGAGAAGATTTAATTCCCTCCTAAATTGTAGGAGGGTATCCCAATATGGGACCGGCAACAAACTCGGCGGGACACATCTTTTCAAAACATCAGAATGTCCAGCATCATCCAACACTACGGTCTCACAGTCTATGTCTCGCTTGCTCCTTTATCAGGTGGACTACAGGATCCCAAGCTGGTGGTAGAGAAAAGCCATCTTCCCTATTAAAGTTTGGATATTTCTTAATCTCAATGGCCTCGCGCAGCATTCTGGGTATGTAACGCTTCTCCTTGGCAAGAACCAGAGGCTTATCAAACTTGATTGAGTGATTGGCTTTATCCATGACATGCTCACAGACAGCAGACCTAGGTCGACGGTGCTTGACATCAGCTATGTGTTCCTTCACCCGAGTGGAAATGCTCCGTTTCGTCTGCCCGACATATGATAGGCCACACTCACAGTCCAGCCTGTACACTCCTGCAGTCTGTAGAGGGGTATTGCATTTTACAGGCCTCAGGAATTGTGACATCTTCTTCATTGGCTTGAAATATGTTTTTATAGAAGCACGCTTCAAGATGTGGCTGATCCTGTCCGTGACCCCCCTGACAAAAGGCAGAATGGCAGGCCTGCGCTCAACTGTGGGGATCTTAATGTGGGACCTCTGGTTGACCCGCGGTATCCTGAGCTCGTTTGCCTGGAGCGCGCGCCTGGCATGCTGGAGCTCCGCGGCCAGATGCTGGTCATCACATATCCTCTGGGCTCTCTGAAACAAAGATTTGCCTACTGTAACAAGTTGACTGGGATGGTGATGCGATTTGCCATTTAAGTACCTATCAGTATGAGTAGGCTTCCTATACACAGTGCGACCTAGGGTGTTATCAGGATTTCTTTTTACCAATACATCTAAGAAGGGGAGAGAACAGTCTTTTTCCAACTCCATAGTAAATTTTATTTTGCTATGGATGGAATTTAGGTGATCCAAGAAAGTTGAAACACTACTTTTTGGAAGTATAGTAAAAGTGTCATCTACGTATCTTTTAAATATCTTCGGTCGCACAGGAGCCAATGAGAGTGCCCTCTCCTCGAAGTCCTCCATAAAGATGTCAGCGACTACTGGAGACACCGGAGACCCCATGGCCACGCCGTCGACTTGAAGGTAGAATTCACCATTCCATAGCAAGTAGCCAGATGTAAGGCAATGTTCCAACAACTTAGCATATTCCTCTGACATGTTCTGCTCACATAACCTATTCTTGACAATTTCAATGCAGTCTTGTACCGGTAGGCTTGTAAATAGCGACTGGACGTCAAAACTGACCATGATCTCATCATCAGTCAATGTTAGGTCTTTAATCTCACCGATGAAATGGTAAGAATCCTTTGTATGCGTGCTAGTGTTACCACGTAATGCTGAGAGGGCTCCCGCGAGGTACTGAGCCAATTTATATGTGGGAGCATCTATCTGGCTCACTATGGGACGTAGTGGGGCACTAGGTTTGTGTATTTTTGGCAACCCATACAACTTTGGAGGCACAGGGCAGTCAGGAACTAAACTTGCAACATTCAGATCAAGGCTGTCCGAGTAATCACTAATTAGTTCTTTAGTGGTTTTCAATACTTTCATAGTCGGGTCCGTCTTTACATGTTTGTAGGTTGTAGTATCCGTTTTCATAGTTTTATTTCATGAGTAACTATCGCGGTAACCGAAGACAATATTATGTACACCAGTACGGACTGGAAGTTGCAACCAAAATCCGGCGACATGAAGACCTTGGGAATAAGCTCGCACGCGCTCTTTGCGCTCTGCATTTCTTGAAGAGGTGTCGAGATGAAAATCTTATTCCTACATGCGTGAAGATAGCTCCGAAGAAGGACATTATCGGCAGTGAACGCATACTTCGCCGGGCGAGTGAGAGATTACTGTGCAAAACCATCCATAACAACCGTTACACGGCTTATAGACTTGAGCAACAGATTAAGGTAGGCACCGGTCAATTGCAGGAAGTGTTGACAAGCACCGATTTTAATGATGTTGTTGAACAAGGTAATAAACGTTACGCATTTACATTTGAACAATGCAAGAAACGACAAAGTGCCAAGTTTGACAAGTTAAAATCGAAAACGAGACGCAGCGATAACGGAGGGCTTCAGAATAATAGCGCTAACGGAACGTCGCTGTCAGTGTCAAATCGGTCGGTTGTCAATCTATCCAGTAAACAATTGTCGACGTCTGAGTTTTCAGTATTAGAAAAAGGTCTTAATTATGTTGTGGCTCCGCGAAAGATCCCTTTTGAGGACATTATTGTTAGTGTAGAAGACTGTCTGGTGAAAAATCAGGTAAAGAAGGAAGATTTGGAGGCTATACGGCAGGATGTTTCGTCATTATTACGGAAAGCCAAGCCTCCGAAAAGGAATTTGCCTAGAGATGAATTGGCCGCGTTGAAAACGTTACGCGATGATCCAGACCTTACTATTCTTCGAGCGGATAAGGGAAATGCGACGGTTGTACTTAATACTTCAGATTATAACCAGAAAATTAGGGAATTATTAGCGGATACTACAACCTACAAACATGTAAAGACGGACCCGACTATGAAAGTATTGAAAACCACTAAAGAACTAATTAGTGATTACTCGGACAGCCTTGATCTGAATGTTGCAAGTTTAGTTCCTGACTGCCCCGTGCCTCCAAAGTTGTATGGGTTGCCAAAAATACACAAACCTAGTGCCCCACTACGTCCCATAGTGAGCCAGATAGATGCTCCCACATATAAATTGGCTCAGTACCTCGCGGGAGCCCTCTCAGCATTACGTGGTAACACTAGCACGCATACAAAGGATTCTTACCATTTCATCGGTGAGATTAAAGACCTAACATTGACTGATGATGAGATCATGGTCAGTTTTGACGTCCAGTCGCTATTTACAAGCCTACCGGTACAAGACTGCATTGAAATTGTCAAGAATAGGTTATGTGAGCAGAACATGTCAGAGGAATATGCTAAGTTGTTGGAACATTGCCTTACATCTGGCTACTTGCTATGGAATGGTGAATTCTACCTTCAAGTCGACGGCGTGGCCATGGGGTCTCCGGTGTCTCCAGTAGTCGCTGACATCTTTATGGAGGACTTCGAGGAGAGGGCACTCTCATTGGCTCCTGTGCGACCGAAGATATTTAAAAGATACGTAGATGACACTTTTACTATACTTCCAAAAAGTAGTGTTTCAACTTTCTTGGATCACCTAAATTCCATCCATAGCAAAATAAAATTTACTATGGAGTTGGAAAAAGACTGTTCTCTCCCCTTCTTAGATGTATTGGTAAAAAGAAATCCTGATAACACCCTAGGTCGCACTGTGTATAGGAAGCCTACTCATACTGATAGGTACTTAAATGGCAAATCGCATCACCATCCCAGTCAACTTGTTACAGTAGGCAAATCTTTGTTTCAGAGAGCCCAGAGGATATGTGATGACCAGCATCTGGCCGCGGAGCTCCAGCATGCCAGGCGCGCGCTCCAGGCAAACGAGCTCAGGATACCGCGGGTCAACCAGAGGTCCCACATTAAGATCCCCACAGTTGAGCGCAGGCCTGCCATTCTGCCTTTTGTCAGGGGGGTCACGGACAGGATCAGCCACATCTTGAAGCGTGCTTCTATAAAAACATATTTCAAGCCAATGAAGAAGATGTCACAATTCCTGAGGCCTGTAAAATGCAATACCCCTCTACAGACTGCAGGAGTGTACAGGCTGGACTGTGAGTGTGGCCTATCATATGTCGGGCAGACGAAACGGAGCATTTCCACTCGGGTGAAGGAACACATAGCTGATGTCAAGCACCGTCGACCTAGGTCTGCTGTCTGTGAGCATGTCATGGATAAAGCCAATCACTCAATCAAGTTTGATAAGCCTCTGGTTCTTGCCAAGGAGAAGCGTTACATACCCAGAATGCTGCGCGAGGCCATTGAGATTAAGAAATATCCAAACTTTAATAGGGAAGATGGCTTTTCTCTACCACCAGCTTGGGATCCTGTAGTCCACCTGATAAAGGAGCAAGCGAGACATAGACTGTGAGACCGTAGTGTTGGATGATGCTGGACATTCTGATGTTTTGAAAAGATGTGTCCCGCCGAGTTTGTTGCCGGTCCCATATTGGGATACCCTCCTACAATTTAGGAGGGAATTAAATCTTCTCGGGTCCGTGGTGTAGGGTTGGAGCCGGCATAGTTTTTTTTTTTATCGCGTATATATATATATCTTTACTTGAAAAATAATTATAGTGTATAACTAGCCTTATGAACCGATTTTGCATGTACAACCAGCCTTAAAGTTTGTAGTCTATGATTGTTCATTATTTTAGTATGTGGGTATTTTTGCATTTTGTAATTTTTCCTCAGTCACCCGTTGACCACGAACGCTGTAAAGAGTTCGAAACGTCGGGATGTATTATAAATTCAATATACGCGATATAATCCGTTTTCATAGTTTTATTTCATGAATAATTTATCTATATTTAAATACATTCTGTCGTATTTTTATAAATCTTCATTTTTAGTTTTAAAGTGTGTCGACAGATGGCAGTGAATTTACTGGGGTTACAAAATTTACTATGACAGTACCGCTCTAAGATACCTACCTAATTCTCGTGATTTTGTGAGCAAGTAAAAAAAAAGACTCAGTTTATGTTTTTTTTTATAAAATGGAGGAACCATGGAAGAATACAAGGTCTACAGCTCACAAAGTACTTAGTCAGCAATCTATTCAGCAGTAAAAATAGCAAAAAATATGATATAAATGCAGACAACTATACCAACTTTAAAATATATGTCGTGAGAACGAACGGCCGTTTGTCTCCGCTATAGAATGCAGTTTGGAGCGTGGCGCAATTTTAACGCAGACAGACACACATACACTCTTCATGCTGTGTAAGGTCTGAGGACAATAGTGCAGTTATATAGTGCTTATACTTTTCAAAACAATAGTTATGTATTTGTTTAAAAGTTGTTGCTTAAGCCCTCGTGCTAATAGTCCGGTGGCCGGCTGCATGAAACCCTACCTGATAAAAAATAGAAAATGCCTACTGTGTGGGGGCCATGCAGCTGGCCACCGGACTATAATAGATACCAATACCGCTGTATTATATATATATAGATTTCAAAATTCTTGAGCGTTGTGAATGTCTCAAAGTACGAGGGTTAGACAAACTTTGCTTATGAGTGACACACAATTTTTTTTACTACATTAACGCGAAGAAAATAGTAATCGTAAATCATTACAAATCAAATCCAAATAAACGCTATTAAATATTTTGTACGAACTGGATCCCACAGGCTGGATCTCGGGGAAGGGGCAGAGACCCAAACCACAGAATAACTTATAGTACGCCCAGTAGTAGTGCCCAAACGGAGATGGCGGGACGACTTCGATACATTCAGTGTGGAGTGGCGGGAAAGAGGGGAGGCCTTTGCCCAGCAGCGGGACACACTAATAGGCTTATACATATTTATATATATATATATTTAGTGCAAGCGAAATGTCACAGTCCTCTCATTAGTCATCTCGCTCGCACTTGGTACACGTGAGTTACCTAATAACATCGATAACAAAATTTTATGTCATCATACCGGCTAGCATGACTTGAGTTCTCGCGTGCGACTCCATACCATATAATACCTATATATCTAGCGTAACTTCAAGTATGTAGTCGCGCGTGAGACCGCAAGTCATGCTAACCGGTCAGAATCGGTCTCAAAGATTCTCATACCCTAAATGCAGTATTTTCTCCGTTCCGTCGGTATTACCCTACAGTACCTACTTAAACCCTATAAAGCGTCAATTCAAATTGAGCAAGTCAGGACGAGTGTCCGTAAAGAAAGACTTTACAACTGGGGGCCAGATTATGCCCTGGGTGATCCGGATTAAGGCGCGTGTCCATTGTCGTACGTATATCTGCGAGATGTACAGATTAAGCAAGTCAGGACGAGTGTCTGTATCCGTTAAGAAAGACTTTACAACTGGGGGCCAGATTATGCCCTGGATGATCCGGATTAAGGCGCGTGTCCATTGTCGTACGTCATATCTGCGAGATGTACAGATTAAGCAAGTCAGGACGAGTGTCCGTGTCCGTAAAGAAAGTATTTACAACTAGGGGCTAGATTATGTCCGAGGTGATCCGGACGAGGTGTTGAACGCGCGTGTCCATTGGCCTACGTCATATCTGCGTGATGTACAGATTAAGCAAGTCAGGACGAGTGTCCGTGTCCGTAAGAAAGACTACAACTGGGGGCCAGATTATGCCCTGGGTGATCTGGACGAGATGTTGATGCCGCGTGTCCATTGCCATTGCATTGCATTGGCAAGAGGCTTGGCAGAGTCACGCTCGTTTATAGTAAACGCCAATACGATAGATAACACGTTTTTATGAATAGTATCAGTTGAATCAAGTTTGTTTTGAGGATCAAATGTCTATGGGACCCATTGCATTAAAGCAAATATAAAAGTTAGAAAGTCTGACAATCTTAATCTTCACCCGAAACGTCTTTCTAAACCAAGGGCCTGACACTCTTTGATAGAGAAAGATAGTTTTATTGCGATTCCTATAAGAGGAAAGAGAAAATAGTGCCATGCTTTGTCTTTATCACCGACCGGGTGGCATCATAGGTAGGAGGCGATGGCGTAATACCGAAATTTATAAGAGTGAAAGAGAAAAAATCCTATGCTGCCCAAATTTTATAAGAATATTCTTTCTCCTACCCCCGGTCGCTCGGTGGCGAGTCTATAACTACTTGTAAATACTATGTCTATGTTCTAAACGGTAAGTACATGATCGTGACGATCGATCAGGTTGACGGTTGACGCAGTCTTGAAGTAAGGAAAAAAGACAATTGCGATATTGACTGACGATATACGAATATGAATATAATTGCAGTATTTTGTAATAAAATGTAAGGAATTAAATTTTTCCTTTTGGAAGTTAAAAATAAATCTTCAATTTTGAAACTTTGAAGTCTTGTACTTCGTACCGATGCCGTGCCGTGGCCCGTGGAGCCGTGCTAAACGGCGCGCCATCGGTGCAGCGATTTGGCGCGGACCCTAATAAACCCTACAATACGGTTTTACTGCCTCCATTCGGTTTTTACCGACCCCCGCGCTAATAAGCTACACGATTTTCAAGATTCGCAGTAAAAGTGTCCCAGAAAATTCTCTATTTTCCCCGAGATTTTTCATTTGTTACTGTAAAAACACGTTTTTTTAGTAGAAGTATTTAAGTAGACCCGGATCACATCCCGAGGCAAGCTGGAATCCCCAAGGAAAGCGGAAACGTGGTCGCCCTAAGCAATCCTGGCGGCGGACGATCATCGCAGAGGCGGCGACCATTGGCAAGACGTGATGGAGCGAAATGAAGCGCGAAGCTCAAGACCGAACGGGATGGCGGAGCACTGTGGATGCCCTCTGCCCCATCGAGGGGATATAGGACCATAAGTCATTTAAGTAGAAATCTGCTTGTTTTCCACTGATGTGGTTTAAAAAAACTCCATAGTGAAAAACTACCATTTTATCGCGAAAACCCCTGTCAAATATAACGCGCTATACAAACTGGTGACGGACGCGGCTCGCATAAGTAATATGTTTGTTTAGAAATTGTCAGCGCGAACAAAATTCCATGTTGCTCACTGTTAAAATAACTTGTGCAGTATTTTCACTCAGGTTTTTAATTTGAGGTCCGATTTTTTCGTTAGATTTGGAATTCTGGGCTGGTTTGAAGAGCTCTTGATCCCGGGTAGAATAAATACTAAACCCAATTTGGGCCAAAAAGAAGTACGTAATTTGGCGTTTTTACGAGAATACCATATGTTTCCGTAACTCAGAGGAACTAGCGTTTATTATGAATTGTTTGGGCGGCTTTATGTTGACGTCTGTTTTGTTTTCGGCCATATTTTGATGGTTTTCCCTGGTTTCGGCACCATGTAATATTAAATGATACTTTTATTGAGATATATATATAAGATTTATTAACAAGAACATTGTACATTGCATCATCATGCACGTATTGATAATAATGACAGTGACAGATGGAAAACGCGGGAGACCTCCAGCCGGCGTTAAGGATGCGTTCCATGCTTCCATGTCAATTTTTTAGGGCATTCATTGGAATTGCGCTTAAAATACCTTACTAGCGACCCGCCCCGGCTTCGCACGGGTGCAATGCTGATGTATTATACATATAAATCTTCCTCTTGAATCACTCTATCAAAAAAAACCGCATCAAAATCCGTTGCGTAGTTTTAAAGATCTAAGCATACATAGGGACAGACAGACAGCAGGAAGCGACTTTGTTTTATACTATGTAGTGATGTACTAGGTTTAGGCAAAGAGGATGTAATATAGAGCGGTACTGTCATAGTAAATTTTGTAACCACTGTATATTCACTGCCATCTATCGACATATTTTAAAACTAAAAATGAAGATTTATAAAAATACGTTAAAATGTATTTATATATGGATAAATGATTTTTTTATTTGCATTAATTATTATTATATGATTTTGACCCATGTTCTTTCACTGATATGCGTTAAAATTATAAATAACAAACGAAACCGTCAACGCCCTCTATACGAGAGTAGGCCAAAACTAGTGGCGCCATCTGATCGAGAATCAAATTTTCTTGATTTTCGAGGCACGTTTTTTCCTTAGACTGTATCCATCTATTACGGAGTTAAATCTATCTTTGGTTTAGGTTTAAAGAATTTTTATTACTCATAAGAATATTACAATTCACTTATATGAGTACTTATACTAATAATTAATTATCTTGACGAGTACACTTTTATTTGTTATATTATATAATATTGTGCCAAATTAATTTTTGTATGTAGTCCTTTCTATGTAGTGATAATCACTGAACTCAACGTACTTATAACAATGTCTGCACTGTGACTGGGTCCCTACATTCTACAACCCGCTGACCCCACGTCATAAATAACACTTTGTGGTCACTCGCGACCTCCGATGGCGTACTGATGTACACGCTTGCAATAAAATTATATTAGGGCCTACATTTTTCAGAACAAGGATGATGACACATATTGAATTTTATAACAAAATCTGAGAAAGAAAAGAAAATCTTAGAAGAGTGACTGAAAGAAGAGCTATTCTGAACACTATTGCAAATAGACGCGGGAAAATGATTGGACACTTAATACGACACGACTACTTCTTTAAAACTATCCTGGAGGGGCGGATAGGAAGGAAGCGGGGTAGAGTAAAACCCAGACGCAGCTTTTTAGATCAAGTGAAAGAAAAAGTAGGGGTCGTGTCGTATCAAAAAGTCAAAGAGCTGGCGCGGGATAGGGAAAGCTGGAAGATACTCCACCGACAAGAGAATAACTCTTAAGTTAATGATGATGATGATGAACAAAATCTAGTTAGATAGATAGATAATAAGCATTTGAGCAATAGGGAATATTACGCGAATCTCTGCGTAGGGGGCGCCGCTACCACAATCTGAGGGTCTATCGGGAAACAAGAAAACAAATAATAAAAACAGAATCTCCCATACAACAAACGTGATTTTTTTGAGTAATGGTACGGAACCCTTTGTGCGCGAGTCCGACTCGCACTTGGCCGATTTTTTTCGTATATTCGAACGACCCAATAACCTAAACATCTAAAACCGTCAAACTACGCCGGCCAATGAAAACGGTGAAATGTCGACGCGAAAAAATGGAAATTGTTCACAATGTAACGGCGCGTAGACACTGGCTCGCTCCACTTGTAACCCAATTATACATACATACAATCGTATTAGATGTTCATTAAACGATCATTAAAAAAAAATATCTGGTTTAATTACCGCGATCCGTATATTTTCATACAAAATGTACAGACATATCACAGTCACAAATGTAAACATTTAATTAAGTAAGAGTTGAGCGCGGCGCGCCAATAAACTGGCTACTCCAGTTTGGCGCATTTATATGGCGCATATACCGACCTTCATGTCGTACGACCTAGGAAATAAGTATTTATATGTTTTTATGTAAAAGGTAGTTTACTAATGTAGTTTTATAAGTGTCTTGTAACTAACAATTTATGGATCTCAGCTATCTGAAAATAAATATTTTTTATTTTTATTATTATATTTATAGTATATACATTATGTAACTGTGTGATTGTTTTATATGAATAAATGAATTAATAAATAATAAATATTCTCAGAGAATGACCCTAGAAACACTGAACACACGCGTCTTTAAGGGTCTCCGGCAAGCTCGGTTCTCCATTCAAACGTAGTTCCGCTTTCATTTTAAAACGACTAGCTAGATTGCTCTGAAACTTTATACTTACAATAGGATAAGGTATATCTTTGTCTGTAATTAGTTTATGTAGCTTCAGATACCATAGAAAAAAATACAGCGAATTTAAGTTTTTCATACAAAACTTGTTTTTGCTCTAATAATTAAATCCCACGGTGTTTCATCATTCATGTATAGTAGTCTTGTGTTCATATATATGTTTCAATGTATGTGTTAGTTGCTTAGAACATTCAGTCGCTAAATACTATTACTCATTCTGTGACGCGGTTTAACTGCATTGAAATTGGAATTAGGTAACATTTAATACACTCAAACTTGTATTTCCATTCCACAAATTGCCGACATTTGTATCGAAATGCACCAGACGGTTTTAGAGTTAATTTAATAGCGGCAAGAGCCGCCTAATTCCATTTGAAACACATAAATTAGGTTCAACCAGTCCCTTGATACACAATTCTACAGACTAAACTAACTAAATTTATATATCGAGGGGTGAGCGGTAAAACCCGATAAGTCGTACAAATGGGTTTTTGAAATTAGAATTAAAAAGTCAAAAGCGTTTATTTGTTCAACATAGGTATGTAAATAAGTACAGGGTCTCACATAATCATTGTATCACTATGTTGTGCCGTAAGGCATACAATTTTCCATTTATGGACTGTGACTGCATGCTGTGCACAGTTACCATTACTTATCAAAATCATCTAACAAAAATCCACTTAAGGGGCCCACTGACAGTCAGTTGTTCGAAACTGTCAAGTTTTTGTTCTAACTGACGGGCCGATATCGTCCGGCGGACTGATAGTCAGTGGGCCCCTTTACACTATAATATGCTTTGTCAATTAAAAATTTAAATAACTTATTTTTAAAACTAATCATGTCATCTGTATTTCTTAGCTCATTTGGAAGTTCTCATTTAAGTGACAAAATATCTAGACTTATCGGGTTTGACCGCCCACCCCTCGATATGCATTGGGTTGGTATTTCTCGCTTCCAGTGAAGTGTTAGCATGTGTAAGAAAGGGATGTAAATACCGATTCAATAATAATAGTGTGGTATAAAAATTAGGTCTCAGTGTTCCCCTAACGGTAAACTGTGGAAAGTTATTGTGGGTGAAGAAATCGTATGGTTCTGAGCAAAATTTTTGTGCTATTTAATATTTATTTAAATACACACACTAGACCCTACTCATAGTGTTGTGTTACTTGTGTAACTTGTGTTCCTGCCGGTGAGTAAGGTTGCCAGAGCTCAACGAGGGTGCGGAGTGTTAGGGTCGGTAACGCGCATGTAGCCCCTCCGGAGTTGCAGGCGTACATAGGCTACGAAGACTGCTTGACATCAGGCGGGCCGTATTCTTGTTTGCCACCGACGTAGTATAAAAAAAATGTTATGGCCATTCGCGTTTCCCGGTAGATCCTCTCACAAACCGCCTTGATGCATCAATGTCATATTTTTATTATCTATGAAAACTTGTCAAAAACCTGTTAAAGGTACGGTATGTTATGTATAAGTTACTCTATGGTTTACTAAAAAGGCTAGTGCTGCACTCTGGTGGAAGAGCATTACAGTAATATCCCTTATTAAATTAATTAATTACCGTAACAGTATAAGACTCTTACGGTAGATGGCTCATGTGGTGGAAATATTCCCTGTATTTGGTAATAGCCTTTTTTAGTTCTTTAGTTTTCTGTTTTTAACAGTTAAAGAAAACACCATCTAATTGAATGTAAGTCTGTTTGCCAAAGAAAAGCCACATTTTAAAATAACACACAAACTATATCAACCCAGGTATTCAGTTTTTGGCTGCAATCCAAAAACAAATACTGAAAAATTACACTAGCGAGGCGCATTTTACATGAAATAATGTGAAAATACACGTGGCACGATTCAGATTGTAAAACTTGTTACGGTTTTGATATTTACTGTATCCCTAGTGACGTGACGTACGTTTTTGCGTTAAGTGTCATTTTGTATAGGATTTTGAGTTTCCAAAACGTCCCGCTTGGCGCGCTGTTATACTAGGGGTACAGGGCACAGGCAGGGCAGGGGTAGCGTTTCTGATCCCCCCCATTGTGCGGGTGTCCTGGCGCCAAGCCGGGGCTGCCGGGGAGCGCCATGGCAGAGTGTACTCGATCCCATGGCGCCCCCACAAAGGAGTGGGTTGTTTAGTGGGTAGGGCCAGGTTCTCCCTCCCCTCTCGCCAGTTGAGAGGGGACAGGAGCGACGAGTCCCACACACCCCCCCATCAATGGCCTTCTCGCGGCCGGGGGGACGGTGCGTAACAGCATTCGCCCACTCCGTTAACAAAAAAAAAGGGGGTAAAGGGGCAGGGGAGAGGGGCAGGGCAGAATAAGGGCACGCGAGAGTTTAAAGTGTTATAAGAACAAAACCGTAACAAGTTGTGAAATTTGAATCGTACTCGCGGGCACAAGCGGAGCAAACCTTTTTAGAGGCATTTCAATATTTCACAAGTTGCTTCGCAAAATGCTAATACCATTTACTGTGTATTTTGTTATTTTTCACGCGAAAAAGCTTATTTGGTCAAAATGAATAAAGATTTTAGAAAAATGGAACAATAAAGGGAGGCAGTAAGAGTTTTTTCACGAGTATGTAAATCTAGCTTAAATCGACGATTTTTACGTGAGGTGGTTATATTATTTGGGGTCTCTATTGTTCCCCGTATAGTTTTAAGTCATAATGTATTGTTTGTTCACATTTTTTTCAGTTTTTCTCAGAAACGCGTAACTTTTCAGGATTGCCATAAAACAAACCTAACCTAACCTAACCTATCTATAGGATAACCTGAGGAAAATCCTGAAAAGTTAACGGTTTCAGAATTATTACTTATGATAATATGACAATCATCATGACTCAATAACTATGTCAAACAAAGGGACCTCATTGTTGTTTTAGATGTTTTATGATTTAATATTGTGTTTTTATTATTTAAACGTAATTTATATTATTTAAACGCACAACGTATCAGCATTGCGATACAACGAGGAAATGTCGCCAGCACCCTTGGTACTATGTACTATGCCTCAAGGGCCAGTTATTTAATTTAGTTTAGTATTTGTATTATAGTACTTCTGTATGCTGTATTTTGTGTTAATTATGTAAGTAAATGCTTTCGTCATAACACACATAAATATGTATTATTACCCCATACCTACTTGTTCGAGATAGGAACTAGGGATTAGGTTATCTAAATTTTAGATGTAGATTTCATTTTTGCATCACTGCCATTTCATACTCTATCAATATTTGTTAGTTTAAATACGCTTCCATGCCTTTATTACACGTTTTAATAACCAAAACACGTTCATAAACAAATAAATCCCCATTATCACCTGTATTTTTCAATTGTACAACATAAATTCTCGCCCAAAAACGACGGAACACCAAAAGTTTACATCCAAGTCGAACAACAAAAAAAACAGTTACATTCAAATTCAAATTTAGAATCGAATTCCGCTATTAGGCCTTTGCAAACTTATAAAACATCCGAAACATGCAAAATGTAACTCTAAACCAATGCATTTAAGTCTTTATCATATTGTTCAGTTATTTGGTATTATCGACAAACCTATTTGCAGTAATACAACCTATATTAAACCTTATATCTTTGTGTTTGGGTTAAAAATAAATTGGCAAGCAGAACAAGGGTTCCAAATTCGCACAGCGTTCGAGAATCGGCTGTTTGAAATGCTTTTCTACTAAAAAAATATTTGTACGAATGCAAAAGGAAGTTTATGATGTGCACTTTAAGGTTGATATTTCAATAATATATAAAACAGCTGAGAAATGTCGTTAGTATAGATGCTTATTTGAATGTAATGTTGCCTTAATTTTGTAATGAATAAAGAGAGTGGGGTCCAATACTGCTGAGATATATTTTATCTCCAATTTCAAAATCTAAAATCCTCTGGAGTTGAAACTAGGTCCATGGTTGTAGTTGAAACTCTAGGTTCATGGGGTCCAAGCGCGCACAAGTTGTTTGCAGAAATCGCGAAGCGTCTGGTTGACGTAATGGTGACCGAAGAGCTGGCGGCTTCCTCGCACAACGTATCAGCATTGCAATACAGCGAGGAAATGCCGCCAGCATCCTTGGTACAATGCCTCAACGGCCTATTTTAGATTTAAGCTAGTTATTCATTTCGTTTAGTAGTACCATCTTGTATGTAGATGTGACTTTTTTTTTCAAATCCTTTCAGGGAAGTCAGTACGTATGTTAATGACAATATGAATAATTGTGACGTTTAAATATATTAAAAACGGGTCACTCACGTATTTTAAGTCGAAAAACGCTCGACATGTTTCACTCCGTACCGAGGAGTGTCATCAGGAGTTTGCTTGTGTCTGCGCCGGTCCGTCACCGTCAACGCAAGCTCCTAATGACACTCCTCGGTACGGAGTAAAACGTCGAGCGTTTTTCGACTTAAAATACATGAGTGACCCGTTATTAATATATTTAATATGTCTGTGTCTCACGGAAGTTTTATTATTAAAATTGTGACGTTCTCAATTAAAAGGTACCACATTGTTGCTTGCCATAAGGATGCTCTGACAGGTTATTCAAGTATAAAGATACAAGCAAATTTCGTCTTTATGGTAAGCGAGAAAGTGGTACCTTTTGATTGAGAATGTCATAATTTATTAATTTATTCTACTAATCGTCGTATTCCTTATCACTGCACCTACCTTGACATAATTTTGTTTGTCTCAATCACATAAAAATTATATCATAGAAGACGCAAATGCATCTACTTCGCGTGTCCGAACTCCGACCAAGCGTCGAGGTTGACCGTCGCTCTTTACAGTCCACGCGCGTCAGTTGTTGCAGCCGGACGTCCGTGAAAACTTAAAAAATGCTTAGTTGCATGACAAATAACTGCAACCGCCCAAAAATTGCGAACACCTAAAGGCAAGAACATATTTCCTATACAGATAAGTAATTTTATAATTAAGTCGGCACGCTTGGTTTCAATATAAATTATTATTATTATTATTCCTTTATACATTTACCCGGCATTACAGACAAGCCAATACACCGAGAAATTAAACATTGCAGATTACACAGTATGCAAACACATGAACTATATATAAGAGACAATGTAAGTGACATTAAACATATGCTGGACAGCCTGTCATCCATCAACTCGCAGAACTAAGTGTAAGGCCTGAGTGGACGCTCGAGTTGGGCGTGCAGCGGACGCTCGAGTTGGGCGTGCAGCGGGGCGGGGCGTGCGGCGTGCATGTTAAACAAATGCAAACGTATAGGAGCGGCCTTAGTGCACGCTGCTCAAATCACTTGTGAGCCCGACGCCACGCTCCACGCGCCGGCGAACGCTCCGCTTCGAGCGTCCACTCAGGCCTTACACTAACATTCACGGCACACAGTCGCCCATCTCCAAGCAAACAAGTCACATTCAGATGCCGATGTCAGGAGCGCATTGAGCAGCGTCAGCGCACGATAGAGCGGCGAATTCCTATGCGACACCGTGCGCGCCGCCGGCACTGCCAGCAGTGGACGCGCTCGCGATCTCAAAGGGATTTTTCTCAAAAATGGACGGCAAAGTCGACGTTGCCGGTTAAAAAGTAGGTCGCGAAGTGCGTTGTTTATGGTCAGTCAAAAAATTAAAAAGTTAAAAACATTGCAGTCTCGATTTCGGGACTGCAATGTTGCATACAAATTCCATTATTTGTAGAGTTCCAAACTTTTTAAAAGTTGAAGTGGCCATATCAAATGCAGGCATAGGTCCTTTAAACAGCCAAACAGATGATCAGTACTTATTATTATAATGTTGGTACCGCGACTATTTAGGTGTCTCAAATAGGTTGGCGTATTTTCAGCAAAAAAATACACTTCTATTTTTAATTAAAAAAATAAAACGGCGGCAAAGCAAATTTACTATTTTTTTCTGTGAAAATATATACATAAGGACGTTGCTTCTGTAAAATATTTCTATTAAGTATATTTGTATTTATTGCGCCATTTTTGAGAAAAGCACTATATACGACTCGGCTGGAAGGCTACTTGCTGGCTTCGGATTCAATTAAACGGACTCCCAAGGTCGTCCGTTTAAAACGAATCCTCAGCCAGCAATTAGCTACTTCCGAGCCTCGACAATAATGTACTATTTGGCAAGTCCGGGACATACAGCCGTAAAACTCGAGCCACAAGCTCCGGGCAGTCGGACTCACCACGCAGTATGCGACAAGCGGTGGTCAGCAGTTTATTGTTGCGCCTTACCTCTAGGGAATTATATCCGAGGCATCCGTGTAAATATTTCGTTATATTTCGTGGTATTTGTGTCATCTAGCGTATTAAATCTGTGGTCTCAATGTAAGTACGAATTTTGTACTTGTTACTGGATAAAATCAAAAGTAAATGTATGAATATTACCGCTTGTATTGTAACACCGCCTTTCCAATATTTATGTTCATATGTTGCACTTACCTGTAAAAATAGAAAACAAAATATTAATGATTTTATATTCCCATAATATGCAAGTATATGTATAAATTCGTACTCAAAAATGTCTCTTAGCCTATGGTCAAATATTATACAATGCATGTGCTCGAAAAGTGCGTTTCCTACAGAGCCATATCATGCGGAAAGTATTACTTTTCCGCACTAGTGCTTTTTGTATTCAATTTTTTTTTACAGTACATATGGTGCTACTTTCTCGCACTAGTGCGTAAAGAGCACTTTTCGTGCATATGTCGAAAGTTTAAAGGGCCATATGTATTGTAAAACGTTGTACGATACACGTGCGAATAGGTTATTCGATTTTAAAACACTCCTTTTAATAATTAAACTTATTTGCCATGATATGTTTTTTTATTTACTCGCACAATGCATAACATTGTTTGATACACGTGCGTAAAGATGATTTCCGCACTTGTTGCATAAATAGCTATACTTATACATGGGGACCACCTCATCTTACAGTGTAGGTACGTACATGTTCGTGCTACTTAGTAATAGAACGAAAGTGTGCTAATAATGTTTACCCACTGAATGAAAAGTCTACAAAGCTTCAGACAGACAGAAGCTTCAACTTGTTTATGTTTACAACGATAAACAAGCTTAACACAAAATGCAATCTTCACCCAATCCGCACGCCGCTCCAATGTGCGAGCGAGACAACGATATATACGCGCATAACGCTGTCTCGCTCTCACACCGGAGCGGAGTGCGGTGTAAGCGTGCAACATGCAAGTTTGTAGTCGAAATTGGTTTTTGTATTTATATAAGCTGTTTACTTTTCATTTTAATTAGCGAATGTTTTAATTAAGTAGCTGAGCTAAGCAGTTTAAGATAAAACCTCGTAGTTTAAGAGAGTAGTGGCGGATGGCTTCTGCATACAAATATAATCCCCATTTTCCTCTCTGGATGTTGACATTATGAAAATCATTTTTTCCACTTTTAATTTGGTTCTAGACTTTTTTAATTTTTGCTTTAATTTACTTACACTTTCCTCTTAAGAGTCTCCGGCAAGCTCGGCCGAATTTCACCTTTCCATACAAACGGAGTTCCGTTTTCATTTTAAAACTACGTTTTGGATTGTAATGAAACTTTGCACATTGACATGCGGTATATCTAGGTCTGAAATTAGTTTATATAGCTCCAGTTTATAAAAAAACAAAATAGATCAAAAACACGTTTTGTATGAAAAACGTAAATTCGCTGTATTTTTTTAACTATGGTATCTGAAGCTACATAAACTAATTACAGACATAGATATACCTTATCCTATTGTAAGTACAAAGTTTCAGAGCAAACTAGCTAGTCATTTTTGAATGAGAGCGGAACTACATTTGTATGGAACCAGCTTGTAGTGCAGTATAGTGCTACGGGTTACGACGTAGCACTTATCGCTACACGACTGTGCTACGTAAGCTACGATATATTTTTGAAATGTAAATTTGGACGTTCTTTCTAATTTTATCATTTGTTATGGTTTTGATACAACCTTGACAATCGTCTCGGTGATTCGCGCGACTCACTTGATTTCGCATGCATGAATCAACGCGAGCGATCTTCAAGGTTATTAAAATGAGATCAAAACCGACACAAATAGGGATGATGACGCATTGTTAAATTTTATATCAAAATCTAGTAAAATAGATAGCAAATAATAATCACAATAATGTAGATATTAAAATAATATAGAAATAATACAAAAATACAGGACCTAAAAGCTTCAAAATTTAAGTTTTTCTTAACTATCAAAAAGGAAAAAAAAACCGGACAAGTGCGAGTCGGACTCGCCTATCGAGGGTTCCGTACTTTTTAGTATTTGTTGTTGAAGCGGCAACAGAAATACATCGTCTGTGAAAATTTCAACTGTCTATCTATCACGGTTCATGAGATACAGCCTGGTGACAGACAGACGGACAGAGGAGTCTTAGTACTAGGCAGGGACCGGACAACCCTTTCCGCGATAAAACCCTTTCAATGGGTGACACTTAAACACGGCTAACACATTGAAAGACTTTCCCTTTTGAACTGCAAGCCTATTCATACCCTTACCTTTGACTAACCCTTACCAAAAAGCTAACCAAAAATAAGGCTAGCTCTTAATAAGGGTTACCCTTATATTTAAGCGCTTTTTATAAAGGTTTCCCTTTGCATGAAAGAGACAGGATTAGTATATATCAACGGTAGTGTATTTTTTTTTTTTTTTATGAAATAGGAGGCAAACGAGCAGACGGATCACCTGATGGAAAGCGATTACCGCCGCCCATGGACACCCGCAACACCAGAGGGGTTGTAAGTGCGTTGCCGGCCTTTAAGATGGGAATACGCTCTTTTCTTGAAGGTTTGAAGGTCATATCGGTCCGGAAATACCGCATGTATGAAAAGGAAAGAAAATACGTGCCTAGTCAAAGAACGCCGCCATCGCCGCCGACGATCGCTCGGATTCGAAGTAATGTGTGCTTTATGAACAAGGTAGACGACTTAAATTAGCACGCTTATATGCTAAAAGGGAAGCCCTTTATAAGGCTAACCCTTATAAGCAATATGCAAGGTGTTGGTAAGCGGATGATAAGGGTTTTGTAAAGGTTTTTGGGCTACCGATTACTCAAATGTGGTAGCTTTATATAAGGGTTTTTAAAACCAAAACAAAGGGTTTCGTCTGGCAAAGGGTATGGTGAGTTAAGCCTTATGCAATACCCTTATAAAACCCCGATAAGGGATAGCGGGCCGGTCCCTGGTACTAGGGTCCCGTTTTTACCCGTTGGGTACGGCACCCTAAAAAGTAAGGGTACCATTCGATTCCTTACATTTACGCAACAAAAGATTGTACAGCAACTATATACATAAACGCAATATTTCACCGACAAACGCAATTTTCTCGTTTTGTCCATACTTCAAGATGGGCTCTCAGTGACCTTGACGTCACGTTCACTTATCGTTTTGTTAGGAGCGTTTCGCGAGTGAGGTACGACTGTCGGACTTTGACTGTCATTTCTGACTTTTGTATTGCTTTAATGCAATGGGTCCCGTATAGACATTTGATCCTAAAAACAGATCGATTGATACGAGGCCCTTATTTCTGTACGGTAGTACAATTATTTATTCTATGTTCATACCATCATTATGTAAATGTTGCATAAAATACTCGTGCAAAAGCTTTTCTGGCCCCCATTCCAAAATGTTCTGTTAAACTTTTTTTTCAAACTTGCAACAATGGTTTGAATAAAGTTTTCGCTTTAAACCGTTTAGCAAATTTAGTTTCACGAACAAGTTGTGGAGTGCGGTGCAAATTATGTCCAATGCAACTTTGTAGGGTAAGCACACACTAACAGATTAATAGTGGTTTATTAATGGTATGAAATAATGCCTTTCACCCGAGTTAAACACTCTACTTTAATTAACTATTTACTTTACTTTAATTACTTTTGTATGTCTATTTTAATTTTCTTATTTGTGTATGTTTATTTACTGTAATTGTGTGTATGGAAGTAGACTTCATAACGTTTTATGCAACACCTACTTGACTAAGATTTGTTTCCGTTACCCAAAGGTTGTCTGGAAGGGATCGCTCTTCAGCGATAAGACCGCCTGTTGTCTACCTCTATCCTTAATCAATTGTTTCTGTAAGCTGTATCTTTTACTGAGGTGTGCCAATAAAGAGCATTCTATCTATCTATCTATCTATCTATCTACTTTTCATTTCGAATACGAGGAAAGTAAAATACATATGAATTTTTTTGAAAACATGACTAAGTATAATTTTTTATGGCATTTCTTGGGAGTACTTTCAATTAACGATTTAGATAAAAGTATCGTTATTTATGGAATGGGGAGTTAAATATCAAAATGGAAATAGTATAACAAATTAATTTAAAACCAAATCGGACCACAAGACAAACGGCACTCCGGCATCGCTTCATGGTAGGAGCTCCAAAAATACGCACGAAGCGTTTTGCTTCCACATTTCTTATGCGAACTGCCAAGGAGTGGAACGCCCTGCCCGAGTCTGTGTTTCCACATGAGTACAATTTGGGGCTCTTCAAGGCAAGAGTTAATAGGTATCTCATAGGTAAGCGTGCTCCACCGTAGACCACATCATCACTTACCATCAGGTGGGATTGTGGTCAAACGCCTGCCTATTCATCATAACAAAAAAAAAATAGTTATTTGTGCAACAAGAGAGGAAAGTTGGTTTTACTTGCGAGTGTTTATTTTGAGTCCCGAGAAAGCGAAAGATTCTATAATTGAATCACGAGCGAAGCGAGTGATTCTAAGGTAGAATCTTGAGCGTAGCGAGGGACTCAAAAACACGAGATGTAAAATAACTTTGCTCTCGTGTTGCACACATAATTTTTCACCTCAGTAGTGAGAACATATTAAAGGTTAAAATGTATTTCGAATTACACAGAATAAACAGAAAAAAAAAGTATTATAATATGTACGATACGATACGATACCATACGATACGGGACCGTACCGTACCGTACCGTACCGGACCGAACCGCACCGTACCGCACCGCACCGTACCGTACCGTACCGTACCATACCATAAAAAAAAGTAATAAAAGTATGAAGTTCATGGCCTTCACTAAATTAAAAAGCTACATTGTTTCACTCCCTGGAGTGAGGAAAGTCGCACTTTCCTCAATCCAGGGAGTGACGAAAGTAGGCTTGTTCGAGCTGCTGAGGTGAAAATACTATTACAAAACATTAACACAAAAGTACCTATCACTTTTAATTTCAAAACACATAGTGATGGAATAACGTTTTAAGGATGAGCCACGCTACAACGGTCCGGGCCCGGGCCGGGGCGTCCGAAACTTTAGTTTTCTATACGAACATTTTCACTTAAAAGTGTACCATTTACTTTTTTTCGAAAATCCATCAACTTTTGGGTTATTTCTACTCAGAATCATTAGAACTATCGATTTAAAAAGAAAGAAAATGTCACTTTTGTAACGCATTTTCACATACATTTTGTGTGAACCGTTACAAAACTGACACCCAAAATTTGTATGAAAAACTGGGGACACCCTTTTTTTCTTTAATTCAATAATACTCGTTATTCTGAGTCTAAATAATCCAAAAGTTGATGGTTTTTCGAAAAAAAGTAAATAGTACCATTTTTTGTAAAAACCCCCAATGAAATGCATCACGTGATCACCAATCACCAGAAACAGTTTCAGAAGCCTCGTCCCGGGCCCGGACCGTTCTAGATTGAGACATCCTTTAGAAAAGGAAATTTGGCAACAATGGTATAAAATGGAGGTAACATGAAAGTTTTCGCTTTAACCCGTTTAGTAGTTTAGTTTCGCGAACAAGTTGTGGACTGCGCCGCAAATGATGTCGATGCAGCTTTATATTGCGTGGACACACTAACGGACTACATTTCCAACTTATAGTGGCTTGGTAGAACAGGCTTAACAGGGTTACTTTTCGCTCATGTAAAGATAAAGATAAAAGATAAAGATAAAAGACATTTATTCGTGACGATCACAACACAAGTACGAACATGTACAGACAACAACAGCAAGAAAAGAAGAGATCATCAAGTGTGCATCACGAAATGGACCCAACTCAGCATAATGCTAGCTATAGAGCCAGCGCTGATCTTCCGTAGGGCCCATTCGGTGATGCCACGACAGATAACACACAAAGATACATTACAAAGCTACACACAAAGAATACCTAATTATATACAAACATATTAACCAAACCAAAAAGATATACATGAAGAGCACAAACAAAAATAAAAAGACAAGTATACAAGAAAAAAAAAGAAAAACATTCAAGAAACAAACAAACAAATCCATAGACAATTAATAATTATGAATGCGACCATACCATGACGTCTCATATATTTTTATTCAGGACATCACACTGAATGTACTGATAGCAAATATGTCCGTTTGCAACGACATGAGCGAAAATCGATTTCCAGAAGACTTCTAGACCAAAAACACACACTTTTCTTTTTTCGTTATAATACATTTGTATATAAAATCTTGAAATACATAAAATAGGGTTATTTGTGGAATAATACGTCAGGCAAATGTCCTCCTAGGCTTTGCTGGCACATACGCACTCTTTTGTCGAAATTTTCTATGACCATTTTGCATAGATGCGGCTGAATTTCTCCGATGCAGCGTCGAATTTCCTCTTTTAAAGCATGAGTGGTTGTGGGCTTATTGGCATAGACTTTAGACTTTAAATAACCCTAAAAAGAAGTCTAAAGGCGTTAAATCGCAAGATCTAGGGGGCCAATTCTGATCACCGAATCGAGAGATCACACGACTAGGAATTTTCGAACCGTACCCGCCAAACTTTCATTACTTTTGAAATATTGTTCAATAATAAAAACGCGTTGATCTTCCGTATAACCCGCCATTTTTACAAACCCTAAACATTCAGCTGTCAAATAGTTTTTTTTTAGGGTTGCCAGCACTAAAATACAAAAATGGCGGCAAATTGAAATCTTGCGTCCTTTTTGGGACACCAGTTACAAGGGCAACACTCATGGATGTAAGTAAAGGGAGGTAGATATGGCACTCGGCGCTTGATCGTGAGCCATCAAATATAGGTTCCGGAACCAATATTGAGGAAGTCGTACGGCTGACGACAATGTGCCAAGATTGTCACAATCATGTAAAGCTGACCAGGAATATATGATCACGCGCCATGTTGCGGCATTTCACTGAAACTTTCGTTACTTTTTCTTTAATATTACAGTTTATAATATTTATGTATTTAAATTTGAAAATAAACTAGAATAGTATAACCGTTTATGTCAATTTGCAGAGCACGGCCGAGCGAGCTGAATAAGTAGGTGCAGACTGCAGCGCAAATGATGGCCGATGCAAAAGTCGCTAGGGTCAGGACACATTACAGCAACCACACAAATATAATAATTCAACTCAATTCATAGACATAGTATATACAAGTAGTTATAGACGCGCCACCGAGCGACCGGGGGTAAGAGAATGAATATTCGTATAAAATTTGGGCAGCATAGGATTTTTTCTCTTCCACTTATAAATTTCGGTATTTTGCCATCGCCTACCTATGATGCCACCCGGTAGGTGATAAGGACAAAGCATGGCACTATTTTCTCTTTCCTCGTATAGGAATCGCAATAAGACTATCTTTCTCTATCAAAGAGTGTCAGGCCCTTGACTCAATTCGTTCATTTTACTTTTTAACCTTTTCGACGCCGTGTCAAACACAAAACTGTCACTCGGACGCCACGTCACCGAATCTTTCTATTACACTAGTACAGTCGCCATCAGATATATCGGAGCGGCCAAGGTGCTCACAAATATCTGAACACGCCTCTATTGTCAAGGCGCTAGGTGCGTGTTCAGATATTTTTGAGCACCTCGGCCGCTCCGATATATCTGATGGCGACTGTACTAGCACCCAAAAGAAAAGGATGAGTATAGTTTTTTTGGGTTCCGTACCCAAAGGGTAAAAACGGGACCCTATTACTAAGACTTCGCTGTCTGTCTGTCCGTCTGTCACCAGGCTGTATCTCATGAACCGTGATAGCTAGACAGTTGAAATTTTCACAGATGATGTATTTCTGTTGCCGCTATAACAACAAATACTATTAGAATAAAATAAATATTTAAGGGGGGCTCCTATACAACAAACGTGATTTTTTTTCCGTTTTTGCGTACCCTTCGTTCGCGAGTCCGACTTGCACTTGGCCGGTTTTTTGGAAGACGTAACGAACATACAGATTGGCTATGGTTGACTGGAAGAATGCCACGAGGGAATAATTCCGCCTTAAGTACCTTTTTAATGTGGAATAAAGTTTAAAATTAATAAATAAATACAGGTCAGCTCAGTGCAGAACCTTTTTGAAGTCATTATTATTCACAACGACGGGACTTAATCGGGTAAAATTAGTTTTAAATTTACCTCCGACGTTTCGAGGACGGCGTTGTCCCCTTGGGTCTCAGAGAAGACTGGCTAAAGTTGACATCAACATCTTCTAGGCGAGGCTTATTCTTCTTTTTGAAGTCGATTGAAATCGCATAAGCGAAAGCGGAAGCGATTCAGAAATCTACCCCGACCCTCAACACTAGTTATTCGAGAATCGTGCCAACGATTGAAGCAGCAATTTGCGGTCACCGGAAGGAAAATGACCTAAAAACGGAACAAAAACGACTTAACTATCCAACCAGAGTATAAGAGCTCGTTCCCACTATGTCGGATGTCGGGACGACTTTTAATCGGGTGTCGACGCCTCTGTTCACACTAGTCGGCTGTCGGGACGATTTTTAATCGGGTGTCGGTGCCTCTGTTCACACTAGTCGGCTGTCGGGACGATTTTTAATCGGGTGTCGGTGCCTCTGTTCACACTATTCGGCTGTCGGCCACGACCGCAGCTGGTGCCATTTGAGGTTCTCATTTGACGCGTGGGAGGCACAGGGGGTGCGGCGCGGGCGGGGTCGGTCCGACATCCGACATCATGTGAACAACGCCGCCGACACGATTTTTTTCCGGACGGAGGGCTGACAAAACAAGATATTTTATGTCGGATCCGACACAAAATCGTCGTTCGTGTGTGAATAGCTTCATATATAATGTTCTGCCGCTACGACACCCGATTAAAAATCGTTCCGACATCTGACATAGTGGGAACGAGCTCTAAGCCTTTATTTTCTTTTGGTACTAGCAGAACTGTGTCAATGAAAACCAGCTTCGTTTGAAATGACTTAAGCGCCAACGGAATTTGATAACTTTAAGACTTTTAAGGGTAAAAGTATGGCTATGAAAAAGAGCTGAGATCGCATAAAAACTTTGGTGGTTATGCTTTATTGAGAAAATGCAGTTTTTATGCAATATCTAAACTCAAGGGAAGATTTATGAGAAGAAACAATGTAAAATAAAAGTTTTTATGCAACGTAGTGAATTAAATTGTTTTAGTTTTTACGGTTCCGTACCCAAAGGGTAAATACGGGACCCATTACTAAGACTCCGCTGTCTGTCCGTCTGTCACAGTTGAAATTTTCACAGATGATGTATTTCTGTTGCCGCTATGACAACAAATACTAAAAACGAAACGTGATTTGTTTTGCCGTTTTTTGCGTAATGGTACGGAACCCTTCGTGCGCGAGTCCGACTTGCACTTGGCCGGTTTTTCAGGACTACAAACTTCACGAACGTCGCTCTTTTGACAAAGACGCATGGGCTAGAACACTTAGAACCAATCACAGAGGTACCTACATGGTTTTTGTCTTCTGTAAGACTGTAAGTTGTTAAACGTACGTTGGTTTGCTCCAGATTGAAGCAAAATGACATCTTCATGACACTTGCTCGTAAACGGTGTTATTACATGACTTACACGTGGGCGATGCGGTCCGTAAATCCTAAATTACGACCTAACGGCTGTATACGTCCGAAATTAGGTAGAAGTTTAATTTTTTCTCCTTTTTTCCTTACAAGTGTGATGAAATAGTACATTTCGATGCTAGTGCGGAAAGTATGTTATTCTTCGTGAGTACCGAGATATCTTGGCACGAGCCGTAGGCGAGTGGCAAGACTCGGGACGAGTGAAGAATGACATTTCCGCACGTGTATCGAACGACGTTTTTTAATACAGTTGCGAAAAAATAAGAAAAACAACAAGTAAGGAATTCGAAACTTTTATATTATTAATTCTGTGACATCATTGACATTGACATTATGAAGAGGTGTTTTTTTTGCTTTTATTCGACTAGAATGGATTTTGTTATTATTATTGAACTCACTTCAATGAAAGTTTTTTTTTTTCAAATGCATGTTCTATAAGACAGAAACAATTGTAAATATAAAACATTGTACTATTATTACCTAAATATCGTTATTTACGATTATTTGTGTATCTTATATTTATAAAAACAATATCGAATGTTGCCTTTGGAAACTTAAAACATTCTTGCAGTAAGAAAAAACGCCTCTTCTTTGAGAGGTGTTCCGTTCCATTCAGACAACTTATTATTAAGAACGGTTTTTCAACATTAAAAAATAAACGTGTTATAATACTTAGAATGAGTATGGTAAGTAATAAAATATGAAATATGCATATTTTTCGTATTCTTACATTAACAGTACATAGGTTTTTATGTTGATTACGACGTTTAAAGGAAACTAATATTAACACTCATCAATAAGTAGTCATGAATTGGAACAAGTATAAATTTAAAAAAATTGGAAAAGTAAAAAGCACTAGTTAGCGAAAACTAACTTTCCGAACGCTAAACAGCCACGAAAAGTAGCACTTTTTGAGCAACTGTATTTAAAAAAAAAATTATATATAGGAGGCAAACGAGCAGACGGATCACCTGATGGTAAGCGATTACCGCCGCCCATGGACACCCGCAACACCAGAGGGGTTGTAAATGCGTTGCCGGCCTTTAAGATGGGAGTACGCTCTTTTCTTGAAGGTTCGAAGGCACTGTGTGTGGCACGGGCGGTACAGGTAAGTGTTTCTTAAGCCCTTGACTTCAGCTTCGGACTTCAATTCACACTCGTTCGTAAATTCTTGTTTACCGCCCTTAAGTGTTCATCCATTAATTACGTCACACGAATTTCTAGTATTTTTTACCCCTCCCCCCACCCTCCTTGTCACACTTGGTCACATTTGGCAAACCTTTTCCCCCCCTGGTGTGACGTCACATTTTTTCAACGAAATCGGATTAAGTATTATTAATATTTTATCAAAATATTTTTGACGAGAACTATTAGTAATATATAACCCAAACCTGATTAGGAAAGTAAATAAAACGAATAAAAACGATTATCGTTCCAAAAACTTGTTATTTAACTGTACAGCAAATAAAATAATTAAAATAAGTTAAAGTGACGTCACAAAGATTGTAACTCCCCCCTCCCCCTTGTCACAACATGTCACATTTTCTTGACCCCCTCCCCCCTTAAACGAGTGATGTAATTAATGACCCCTATACATATTGCACTGCTGTCAACTTTCTTGTCTATAAATTAGACACGTTTAAACATGCTCGGATTACTTATGAAGTTCAGTGACGCAGACATAAGCCGGGTATATCCGGGTATAACCCAAGGGAAGCCAAGCACACCAGTCCAATATGCTCAAGTGCGTTTTGATAGAATGTTAATTACAATGAGATTTATACAGCGCGTATTTTTGATATGGCCACATATTTTAAAGGCAATTAGTGTGTTTCTCGGCGCGCGCGCAGCGAGCGACGCGGCGCGCGGCAGTACGCAATACACGGTCGTCGTGAACGCTGCTCGCACTATTAGTGCTTGAGAAAGGAGACCTAGGCTCTCCGAAACATGTCGCGCGAGTGACTGAAACAAGTGAGTCTAAACCGTGAAATTATTTAATGTTTAGTGTAGGTCCAATTGAATTAACTTCACACGTTTTGCTTAAAATACAACTTTTATTTTTTCTTGTATGTAACTTTTGTTCGTTATTGCTCAAAACGTGGCACTTACTGACGCGAAGTCACATCACAAGTGTAAACAGCACATTGCCGCTCAAAAAACTAAAAAAATTAGTTTTACTCTGTTATGCAGTTAAGGCTGAATAAAGAAAAACTTTCGAATTTTTTTTCGTACCACTGAAACCTACGCCTCATTTCAATTTGCGGTTTTATTATAAATACACGTTTTACGGTGACAAATATATCCATATATATACTATAAATAACCCACCATTGAAACCTCCAATATGATCGAAGGCGTTACTAGAAGATTAATTACAATACTATTTCGGAACGCATACACATTCCACGATATCCGGATATAATCTTGAATATATATTAATATATGTAGATAATTATTTAGGAATAAATGACAAGTTATAAAGAATTAAACAATAAACTACAAAACTAACTAAAATATTTTATTCAAAAAGACCTCCGCGAGCTGTACCGGGTGCAAAGGTGCCCATCACACTTGCCGCGTTACCACGTTGGATAGCGATGGCCAACCTTTGCACCAGGTACGAACCCGCGCGAGCATCAGAGGTCCTCTCCCTAATCCTATGTCCCACCTCCCTAATAAACGATATTAATATATACAGCGGTGACGGGTGCCACCTTAGCCACCTAGCACACTATCGACGTATCTAATATATATGCTCAGATACGTTTTGCTAGCAGATTAATTACAATGAGTTTTTCACATTAACCCGGATATATCCGGGTAAAGTTCTATACGACTGTACCGCACCTATGTGCACCGTTGATCCTTCCGAATCTATTTCAATAGCATGTTGATTGCAATAACACAGTGACGTAGGCATAAATCCGGTGTTAACCGGGTACAGCTATAAATGACCGGGTCGTGCATCCGAGCGCACATTGACGGAAACTGCTGGCAGATTCATTACGAGGTAGTGATGTAGTGCATACAGAACTGGTTTACCTATACAGGATGATCAATCCAAATGGATCAGTACGGAGAAGTTAGAAACTATGAGTGATAGCGAAATCTGTTCTTAGGAACCATGGCGTCGATTTTAGATTTAATAACTCTCATACATAACCGGGAATCGAACCTGGTCAATATTCTTTATGTAATCGCGTGTAGTATTTGTTTATATAATTGATACTGAAATTTTAATAAAAAATTAGAAAAAATTTAATGCCATCATCATTTTCCTCGCGTTCTCCCGGCATTTTGCCTCGGCTCATGGGACCCTGGGGTCCGCTTGGCAACCAATCCCAAGAATTGACGTGGGCACTAGTTTATACGAAAGCGACTGCCATCTGACCTTCCAACCCAGAAGGGAAACTAGACGCCAAAAAACGTTAAATTTCTATGAAAAGATTAGACGTACTCTACTAAGGTCATTCCATCAGAACTGCCACCTAATCTCCTTGGGAACTCGCAAGTAATAATGCCTCAGAAATTAGATTTACGTACTCGTATGCTAAATATATAAGTTCTAACGTGCGTACAAAGTTAATTCGATTGGGAATATGATCGGTGCTTTTATCGTGGAGGTACATTTCGCCGCTATACTTACTTAACCTCGTATCTGCAACACATCATTTTATGACAAAAACACCCGTACTCCGAATGAAAGAAAAGCGACATTTCCATCAAATGATTGTTGCAGATATGAGGTTGAGTGAGTATAGCGACGATTTGTGATATTGGAATATAAGATACGGTATGATCTTCTTTATGTTATTTGGATTATGATGACATGAGTTAAATCATAGAGTAACTTATACTAGAGCGATACTGTCATAGTAAATTTCGTAACCCCAGTAAATTCACTGCCATCTGTCGACACACTTTAAAACTAAAAATAAATATTTATAAAAATACGATAAAATGTATTTAAATATGGATAAATGATTTTTTTATTTGCATTAATTATTTTTATATGATTTTGACCCATGTTCTTTCACTGGTATGCGTTAAAAATATAAATAACAAACGAAACAGTCAACGCCCTCTATACGAATGTAGGCCAAAACTAGTGGCGCCATCTGATCGAGAATCAAATTTTCGTGATTTACGAGGCACGTTTTTTTCTTAGACTGTATCCGTCTATTACGGAGTTATATCTATCTTTGGTTAAATATACTTACAATTTACATGTACATATTAACATACAACCGCCTTCGAAAAATACTAAAAACTAGCCAAGTAAGAATGAACCGAATTCGATAAACCGCTTTTAATGAAGATTTTTGGCCAATCACTCTAACGGCACACACGGTATATCCGGGTCAACACCGGCCACCCGGATATCCGCTGCCTTTGAGGCTTGTGGGCACATCGCAAACAGTCAGGCAGATTGGCCCAATCGAATTTTAATCTAGCGTTGCGGTGACAGCGAAAAGTGGTTAAGCTGTATAAATTGCATTTTGCTTGTTTTTTATCGCTTTATTGAATACAATGGTTCTCTGGAAAACTGTACGGGTTCTTATTTAAACTAAATATATTTTGCACAGCCGGTGCACTTTTAGTTTAAATAGGTAAATATCTGGGAGACAACACAACACATAAAAACAACATAAAAAACACAACAACACACAAAACAGGTCTAGCTAGATCGATTTTTCGCCCCCAAAAACTCCCATATAGCAAATTTCGTCAAAATCGTTAGAGCCGTTTCCGAGATCCCCGAAATATAATGCTCGTAGGTATAAGATAATAAGATCGCTTTAACTTAAATCAATACTAGCTACTCGCCCCGGCTTCGCACGGGTTAACAATTTAAAATTATACACCTAAACCTTCCTCAAGAATTACTCTATTGATAGATGAAAACCGCATGAAAATCCGTTCAGTAGTTTTTGAGTTTGTCGCGTACATACATACAGACGGCACACACGGTATATCCGGGTCAACACCGGCCACCCGCTCCCTGCCGAGGTTTTCCCGAGGGGCTACAGTATGGGGTTCTTCAAAAAAGGAGTGTACAGGTTTTTAAAGGATCGGCAACGCGCGTGTAATACCTCCGGTGTTGCAGGCGTCCATAGGCTACGGCAACTGCTTACCATCAGGCGGGCCGTTTGCTTGATTGCCACCGACGTGATATATATATATATATATAAAAAAAATGTATTGTAGGTACAATGTACAAGTACAGTGTAAAGATATATGTAATGTTTTAGTCACACACTTTGTAGATAAATAGAAGAGTCTAGGTTTGTCCAATGGCTAAGGTCACCCTGTATACCTATCCTGAAATCCCACGTAGGGTTACTGCTCAGAAATGCTCTAACGTTAGTATTTTTTTTAATTAGAACAAAAGATTTGAAAAAAAATTTCAAACAAAAAAAAATTCCAATGATCGACAGCAAAAAGAAACATACTGTATTAAACATTGGCAGTGTTTTTGACAACTTGTTCGAAAATGTGCGGCAATGATGACATTTGTCAAAAGTCAGAATCTTATTAATGTCATAAATAAAAAAGAGAATCAATAAGATCGAAGGTTTCATACTATTTATTACATCGGGAGCTATTAACACATACAGACTGCTCCAAACTAAAAAATCGTAATTTGTTAAATTTTTTCGTAACCGCTACACCGGTTGTTATGATACTTGGTATACTGACTCTAAATACCCTAATGCATATGTACATTTCGGCTTTGTCCAATGGCTAAGGACACCCTGTAGAAGATTCAACAACCATTCTATGGCCGCCGCTTCCATCCAGCAGTTCTCAACTTCTCAGCTATCTTGCGTTGGTCATTGGTGGTCCTTATTAGCCGTATTTTCCGGCAGTCAAGAACTTTCCAGCCCCAACGGCCATCGGTTCTAAACAACTAATCTTTAGCCACTAAGCAATGTCAACACATTCCGAATCTCCCCTTCTAATCCTTACTTTAACTTTAAACTGAAGAACTAAGTTACTTTAACTTTAAACTGAATCAAAGCTCTAAAACTTATTCAGTTAATAGAAAAAGTATTGGTAATTGGAAAGAAAGCAGTTAACCATTGGCGAACTTTAAAGTTTCAATTTCACGGAACACTGGCTCTTTAATGACTGTGAGAGCCGGTTATAACCGGGTATAAAGTTTTATCCGGATGCATGAAGTTCGATTGGTTTTGATAGTTGTGTGAGATAGTTTGATCAGTTTTGAGCCGGTTATGCAAACTATAAATACAACTATTTGTGTTTGAAAATATATTTGCTACGCAGTAGGTAAACAAAGCTAGCCGCCGTATTCGAACTATGCTTATAAGATTCCTTCAAGCAAAAACGTCACTTTTGACACTGACAGATCGGTATCGTATCGCTGTGGCATCTTATAAGTGCGAAACGACTCCTAAATGATGAAATAAAGATAAATAAGCTGTCCTGTAGAAAAACTACATCAAAAATGATGAAATACGTAGTACCTACTTTCAGAAAATTTATAGGTACTTACACTCAGGTATTTAGTTAAGAAGAATATTGAATAAATGTAGTAAAATACGTATAAATATTGAAAATTTCATTTAGTCCTTTACCCAGTAAGATATAAGAAAAACGCCTCTTTTTCAATGCTTCCCTTTTAATAGGTAGGTACCTCATCTTTAAATACGTACCTAAAGAGTTATTTTTCTGCAAAAATATATGTATTTTTATGTTCATTGACTGAACCTACTAAATTCAGCATTTAGCCCATAAAACTGACTATAACCGGTTCGATGTGTCCATTATTGAGCCGATAGATATCGGCCTTGGCGCACTGCCATATCCGGATAGCCCGGATATCCGGAACTGCATAAGGCTCTGATTGATGCAGGTTATAAAGCTTACATTGTTATGAAGCGATATGTTAAAGTAGATTTTAGGACAGTAAAGAAGATAACAATGTGCATACATTAAATCATTTCACGGTTTAGACTCACTTGTTTTAGTCACTCGCGCGACAAACAACACAGGGAGTGACTAAAACAAGTGAGTCTAAACCGTGAAATCATTTAATGTTAGTATGTGTCACAACAGTTTAAATTCGATGTGCATACATTAAATTTTCTTTCGTTATACTAACTAACTAACTAACTGCAACTTGCTTTATCTGCAGAATATTCTGTAACATTAGTGGTCATTTTTCCATACAAACGTTCTCGACATTTTCCTCTCAGGATGTTGGCCCTAGAACCCCTAGATGAATATTTTTTTATACATGTTCAATATTACCAGTATCTGTGTCTGTACGTTTTGTTTTTTTTTGATATTCTCGTTTTTTTAAGAACTAGGTTACTTCAAAGTTCAAACAGCCCTAGAAACGGCAAAATAAAAATGCCGTAAACAGACACCTAGCATACAAAATTGGCAATAATAAATGCAAAAATCAAAACGGATCACAAAATCAGACATAGATAATCTCTTTCTTATTCTGTTCCCAAAATTTCGTTATGATTAGTTAAGTCTTAGGGGAGGAAAATGTCGAGAACGGACCCATCGAAGTTCTGAGATTTTTACGCAGGATTTTTCGCCTGAGCCGTCCCCGTAAGCGCGACGGAGATATTTACCTAAAATTCTCAAATCTAAAAAGGGGCTCAGCTGATATATCCCCATAAGCAGGTTTTACTGTCCTACCTTTATGAAAAGCAATGTTATTTGTAGAAACAATAAGATGTTTCTGCTGTTTTAAATCAATTGACAATTGCAGAAACCGTTAATAAAAACTTTTTGTGTGGAAATAATTACCTGACTATTCATTCGCATTTATCTTACCGCTAGTTAGTCCTACGGCCCGTTAGATACAAAATTATAGTTAGATATTTTAGTCCTTCATTTTAGTACAACTTTGGTATAAGAACAGGATGATTGGTCAGTAAACTCGTCGATCGAAAAGTGTCATTTTAGTATCCATACTAATATTATAAATGCGAAAGTGTCTGTCTGTCTGTTACCTCTTCACGCTTAAACCGTTGAACCGATTTAGTTGAAATTTAGTATAGAGATAGTTTGAATCACGGGAAAGGACATAGGGTAGTTTTTATCCCAGAAGTCATCCTTTAAGAGCGAAAGGGGGGTGGAAGTTTGTATGGGGAGTCGATAAAAAGCAGATTGGGTAAAAAATAAGCTACCCAAATTACTAACTTCAGACGAAGTGGCGGGCAAAATCGCGGGAATAGAAACAAAATTGAGTACAGAAAATAATAAATATATACATCACTACATGACTGATGATATATATAGTATAAAACAAAGTCGCTTCGTGCTGTCTGTCTGTCCCTATGTATGCTTAGATCTTTAAAACTACGCAACGGATTTTGATGTGGTATTTTAATAGAGTGATTAAAGAGGAAGGTTTAAATGTACAATACAACAGCATTGCACCCGCGCGAAGCCGGGGCGGGTCGCTAGTACTTTATAAATAGCAAAAAACAGTATAAGATAAGATAAGATAAGATAAGATAAGATAAGATAAGATAAGATAAGATACATTTATTGATAAAATTGTACAAATTTTACACGTCAATTCAGCCATACTATAATATACAATGTCAACCATATAATTATAATAAATTTATACTACGTTACAATATACAATTTGTGTTCGTAGTTCTATTGATAAAGTTTATTATTACAATTATTATATTTATTATTCGTTATTACAATTATTATATCTATATCTCAGTTTTTTATCTAATGTCAGGGCATAATAATGGTAATGATGTCATATGCCCTTAAGAGGGTTGTATCGCAATTAAACGTTTAATTAGTTGAAAGTAGGCGTGTAACCAGCGAGTTCTCTCCCAAGGGCTTTAACTTTGTGTTCGAAGCTAGAGTTGCGCTGTCCTAGAGTTGTGCTGGAATTAATTTTAATTATAAATTTTTAAAAAAACTTCCCGTACATCGCAACCATTCATAAAAATCCATAATTTAGGGAGCTCTTTACGTGAGTCTAGTAGGCCGGCGCATGTTTTAATATTTTATTATCGGACCAAAACAAGTCATTATCATACAATCTCTAAAAAATCTAAATCCACCCGGGTCTATTGTTCCCATAAAGTTTTAAGTCATAATGTATTGTTTATCCATATTTTACAAACACTTGTTTGGTTTACAAACGCGTAACTTTTCAGGATTGCCATAAAACAAACCTATCTATAGGATAACCTTAAGAAAATCCTGAAAAGTTTACGGTTTCAGAATTATGACTTATGATAATCTGAAAATCATTACATTATGACTTTCAATAATTATGTGAATCAAAGGGACCCCAAATCGGGTGGATTTGGGGTCCCTTTGATCCACGTCTAATCCACATCCACAGTCCACAACACACCTAGGACCTATTCGAATTTAATAATTTGTTACGATCTTGTTCTAATTATGATACTACTGAAGATCTCACGTTGATTGGTGCATGCGAAATGAAGTGAGTCGTGAGTGAGACGCGCGCCAATCAGCAAGACGAGCGTCAAGGTCGTATCAAAACCAGGTTGACTGCTATAGTTATTGGCCACTATATAGTAATTGGCCACTATATAGTAATTGACCAATATATAGTAATTGGCCACTATATAGTAATTGGCCACTCCTAACAAATCAGAAAGAAACAAGTAAATAGGGAATATTACGCGAAACTCTGCGTAGTTGGTGCCACTACCACAATCTGAGGGTCTATCGCGAAACAAGAAAATCGAAATTTCGTTATCTAACATCTCTGTAACTCTTGCATATTCGAGCGATAAAAAGGCAGATAGCGATATTACGGATTCGCATTTCCCGGTAGGTCTTCTGTAAATAAACCGCCTTGATGCATCAATGTCATATTTTATTATCTCTGAAAACTTGTCAAAACACTGTTATAGGCACAGTATGTATTACTCTATAGTTTACTAAAGGGGCTAGTGCTGCATTCTGGTGGCAGAACATTGCAGTAATATCCCCTATTGAAGCTTTATTTTTAAGAGTGGCAAATAACTATAGCAGTCACCCCAGTTTGAAATTAGTTCAAAACTATGGTTCAAACAAAAATTCAATTAAACTTAACTAACTTAGCGGTTTCACTCACGTGTTTTTAGTCACTCGCGCGACATGTTTCGGAGAGCCTAGGTGTCCATGTCGCGCGAGTGACTAAATACACGTGAGTGAAACCGCTAAGTTAGTTAAGTTAATATGTCTCACGATAGTTTAAATTCGACTAATACAATTAAAATCCACCTTCACTACATAGAATAAAACAAAGTCGCTTCCTGCTGTCTGTCTGCCCTTATGTATGCTTAGATCTTTAAAACTACGCAACGGATTTTGATGCGGTTTTTTATAATAGATTGAGTGATTCAAGAAGATGTATAATACATCAGCATTGCACCCGTGCAAAGCCGGGGCGAGTCGCTAGTATATTATAGAAGAGAAGGGTTTACTAATGTATTGCCAAAAATCGTTTCCCAAAGTATTACTTCCCAAACTATTTTACGCAAATTATCATTTGGCAAAATTTCATTTCGCAAATTTTCATAATCCAACCTAACCTAACCCAACCTAGTACGTCATTTTCATTTCGCAAGTATGGGGTTGGGAAATGAAATGGTTGCGAAGTAAAAAACTTGCTAAAATTTCATTTGGGAAATGAAACTGATGCCATAAGTTTGTTGGGAAGTGAAATTTGGCGAAAAATATTTTGGCTAAACGGCGGTATCCCGAAGAGAAGACATTAATTCAAAAAAATTAATGAACCCCCTTTTCACTGCGACACGGAAAAACCGGAAATCCTCCCGATGTAAAGCGAAATGAACCGATATTTTCAGGAACACGGAGCAATGAATCGGTATTTTATACGGTGACCGATTCATTTGCTGCCTCAGCGGTTCGTAGACCGAGAGCTTTTTTTTTATTTTTACTTTATTAGGTACACTAAATATCATGAGAAACATACAATTCACATTATGGCTTAAGAACTAGCACGAAATCCAAAACAAGTGTACACAGCATGTTTTACAATACAGCGGAAATGTTACAAGTTAATTTAACTATCATAGCTACAGTTAAAAATATCAGAGAACAAATAACTGTTGTGAGACATACTAACATTAAATCATTTTACTGTTTAGACTCACTTGTTTTAGTCACTCGCGCGACATGTTTCGGAGAGCCTAGGTCTCCTTCCCAAAGCCTAGGTCCAAACCCAAACACACCACTGTGCCCGCCTACAACGATAGCGCAAGATCTCCCCCAACCGGCTTTCTCAGCGCGCGCGCAGCGAGCGACGCGGCGCGCGGTAGCGGCAGTACGCAATACACGGTCGTCGTGAACGCTGCTCGCACTATTAGTGCTTGAGAAAGGAGACCTAGGCTCTCCGAAACATGTGGCGCGAGTGACTAAAACAAGTGAGTCTAAACCGTAAAATGATTTAACAAATAACTATCTAAATACTAATTACAGGAAAAACTCCTTCCTTCTAAGAGCTGGTAAGTCTTTCAATCAGCTTTGTAAACATCATGATCTCATCGATCTGTTCTGCGATAGCTTTAGTTCGATACGTAAGCTAATGACTCAGGACTTTTCCCACTGGTAAGTGTTAACAGTGGAAAAAGTGTTAACTCAACATTGTATCTCTATCCTGTTCTTTTTTCTCTCTTTTGTTCTTCTTGTTAACTGTTTAAACCAATTTTCCCTCTCTAGTAAGATAAGTAAAGTATATTTATAAGTTAGTAAGTATTATTAGTTGTAATTTCGCACACCATGCACTTTACGCAGTTTCTATCTGTGGAAACTTGTAATTGGCTCACTGCTTCTATGTTATTACCTAACGTGTTACTTCAGCTGTAAGTTTTCCTAATAAATAAAATAAAATAAAAATAAAATAAATATTACAATATATGGGAGTTAAACTTTACATTATGAAGGTTTAACTACACAAATGAAACAAACTTAAAGGGTCAAAGCAGATGTCATCAGTCAGTGAGAGAAGAGGAGAAGAGGATGCCAGCCAACCATTTCTTAAACCTAGCAATGTGGGGGGTTAAAAATATCAATGCCCCTACCGCAACGATCATCGGCTAGCTCACTGCTAAAATAAGAGGTTATTGTATAATCAGCAACAAACTACGGCAAGATTCGAAACAATGTCTAAGATGTCACAGTATTATAATAACAAAACATCCGTGAGACACAGACATATTAAATATATTAATAACGGGTCACTCACGTGTTTTAAGTCGAAAACGCTCGACATGTTTCACTCCGTACCGAGGAGCGTCATCAGGAGCTTGCGTCGACGGTGACACATGTCGAGCGTTTTCGACTTAAAACGCGTGAGTGACCCGTTATTAATATATTTAAGATGTCACAGTAGTTAATTTTATTGTCCTATTCATCTTTGTTTTCGACGTGTAAAATATATTTGTAGCGGTATATAGAAACGCATTAGAACACTGTCTGAAAATGAAATGGCAATGGGCAGGCCATATAGCGAGGATGAGCGACCAAAAATGGACCAAACGTGTGACACTTTGGAAAGGGCCACAAGGGAAAAGAAAGTCTGGCAGACCAACCACAAGATGGGTCGATGACGTCACCGACACAGTACCGCACAAATGGCAAGAGATAGCGCAGGACCGCTCAGAATGGCGGCGGCTGGGGGAGGCCTTTACGCGAAGAGGTCCACCAATCATAGCAATTAAGTTATTTTATAAAATTAATAATTAAGTATGTTATTAGCTATAATTTATTTATTTTTTAAATATTGTTCAAATTGTGTGGAATTAAAGGCTTTTTTATTTTTATTTTTTATTTATTTATTATATTTTATGAAACGTTTTCGACAAACATAAAAGACAAATACGACATTCAAATTTTAATGCACAATTTTACAAGTATCAGTATCAGAATCATCAATAATTCTCCAATTTATCTTTTATATGTCGCATGATTGAGGCCGTTACTATTTTATGGTCACGTTTTTATCGTCCATCATTGCGGGTGACCCTGCGACAGGTACGTAAGGGGGCCCACTGACTATCAGTCCGCCGGACGATATCGGCCTGTCAGTTAGAACAAAAATTTGACAGTCCCGAACAACTAACAGGCCGATATCGTCCGGCGGACTGATAGTCAGTGGGCCCCTTTAGTGTCAGTGTGATAAAATGCTACCATCATATCCATATTGAACGCAGAAGCGCAGAATTTGAATACCGAAGAGGAATACTTTTGCTAAACCCGTAGTGGCCTCTCAGACTATTACGAAAGGCAATTTAATATGAAATATGTTTTAAAGCGAATTTAAAGTTTGATAAAATGGACTTAATGGCGAAACACGTCTGTATCTGTCGCCGGGTCTACACCTACCGATGTCGATTGGCACCAGAGATGAATTGGTTGTAGAAATATTTAATCATTCTTTCAAAATTAAATGGCTTCAGTCCATAGAAGTTTTAAATACGACTAAAATTGTATGGTTAATACGTTAGTACTAAAGACAGTGTACGGTGATTTTTTTAGCTCTTGTAAAGCGATAGCTGGACTTTACAAGAAGCACGTGGACTACCGGCCGTTGACTCCAAAATTGTGGTTAAACGCGTTTCAAGATTAATTCTCCATTCACTGCACACTACCACATTACCTATAGTTTACTGTATAATAAGCTTACACTTTGAACAACATTAATGAGCAAAAACAAAGGAATTAATCACGAGGCGCGACTATTAAAATTTCGCTCGAACCGGAAGTCCGGTTCTAGGTATAAAATGCATAATCTAAGGAAATTAGGGTCGAGTTGGACAGTTGTAGAAGATGACGCTTTATGGTGAAGTTTATGCTAAAATTTTAACACTTTGTCATAGCAAAGTTTGTTTAAAATTTGCTTGGTTCGACTCAAAAAACCTATAAAACGCTGGATTTCTTCCAAGACCAACCTTAGCCTCGATTGTGTATAGATATGTAATGAGTGCAATATTATACTTATACAATAATGAAAAATGTTAAGATTGTATTCCTTTTGTAGTTATAAGTCTCATGGTACGGTTACTGAACACAACTGTGCTGATAGAGGCGTGACATGAATGAAAAATACATTTCAATACAGCAATATATTTTTTTATCGATAAAAAATGTGGCTTATAACTTATAAGCCAATATTCAATTATTCACCACTACCTACTGGGTAAAAATAATTATAATGTAAACTGCAACACCCTAGTAGGGTCCATGTTTGTACTTAATTAGACTTTTAACATCTTTGTAAAATACCATGGTTGCATTGAATAAATGATATGATATAATATTGCTGAAGATCGCATGTAGTGAAGACAAAACACTAAATGAGAGAGAAAGAAGAGGGAGACTTACCAACATGGTCGGTGTGAACCTTAGTTATATATCTCAAAGCACACTCCGCTTAAAAACCAATTTCACCGTACGAAGTCCGACGGATTTCAACGCCCGACATTTTTTATCGATAAAAAAATAAATTGCTGTATTGAAATGTATTTTTCATTCATGTCACGCCTCTATCAGCACAGTTGTGTTCAGTACCCGTACCATGAGTCACTGGCAGTGTCAACACTTACATATACGCTAACTTAGTGTCATATGTATTCTCTTTTATCATATCCAAATACAAAAAAAATATTACCAAGTAGAGCAGGCAGGATTGACAAAAGTATGTAATTACACATTTAAAAAATACGTAAGTTAAATTCACAGCAGGTCACACTAGCTCAAGCCTGTGTCATGAGGACTATGATGAGACAATAATAGCAAAACGAATTAACAATTAGGTGTTGCTATAATACATGAGAAAGTACAAATTTACAATACGAAATTAAGTTAATTATAATTACTATGAATTAAGGCGGGCAACTAAACTAATTAAACTAACTTTTTCCATTTTTTCCTTTAATATAAAAGGAAAAAATGGAAAAAGTTACACTTCCGGCAGAATTATTATTTAGGAATTTGGAGTATCGCTCGCAGACGTATCTGCATGTTAAAAAAATAATTAAACTAACTTACACGCAGATAAATATCGATAACAGGTTTCAATATCTGACGAAAAAAAACGACAACAAAATAATAAGTTTGGCAAAATTTTCATTTTTGGTACAAGCTTTTATCGCAAATTTTCAGCTTCATTGGAAATCGGTAAGAGGTTCAAATTTAACTTGCAAGATTTGACCCGTACAAACATAGTTACATACTGTACATACAGTCATACATAGATACTTACGTAGGTACATTGCAAGTTAATAAAAAGCTTGGAAAGATCTGCCCTAAAGGCTGCAATTGGTAAGCAAAGAAACCACGACCGGGATTTGCCGAAGTTTTTATTCCTGCATTTTCCACGCTCGACATGCCAAAATCGAATGCATTTTTGAAACAAAAGAACGGCTTTGTAGCTGCTGCTGTGTGCCCAATTTGGTCACACGACGGTCATGTCGCCGCTACATAGGTATTGTGGTTCACCTAACAGAATTCTCTAAGCTTTATATACAGGTTGGCTAAAAAATAAGTGCATTCCCGTTTCCAGGGAGGTTTTGAGCGAGGTTTAGACTAGCAAAAACTTGCATGCAATTTTCACTACATTGCGATATCTGATAAACATTTTGAATGCATGAAATAAAACTATGAATATCATTAACCCTTACCTTACTCCTTTTTCTATAACTACCATTGTACCTAGCTTTAAGTGTTTAGTGAGTAAGTTCTTTTTTGTAACTAAGGTGGCGCTGTTTAGAAGGTCTTTACAATAAATGTCTTTTCTTTCTTTCTTTCTTTCTTTCAAAACGGATTATATCGCGTATATTGAATTTATAATACATCCCGACGTTTCGAACCCTTTACAGCGTTCGTGGTCAACGGGTGACGGGGGGGGTGGGGTCGGGGTGGGGTTTCATAGTTTTATTTCATGAGTAACTATCGCGGTAACCGAAGACAATATCATTTTGAATGCAATTTACCTCAGTAGTCAGCAATGTAAAGTAAATTGCATGCAAGTTCTTTCTAGTCTAAACCTCACTTAAGTTACATTGCCGACTACTAAAATAAACTGTATACAAAAGTGACATGGAAGCATGGAACGCATCCTTAACGCCGGCCGGAGGTCTCCCGCGTTTTCCATCTGTCACTGTCATTATTGTCAATACATGCATGATGATGCAATGTACAATGTTCTTGTTAATAAATCTTATATATCTCAATAAAAGTATTATTTAATATCACATGGTGCCGAAACCCGGGAACGAACCAGGGACCACGAAAAGGTCATCAAAACTGGGTCCCCGCAAATAGTGACGGAAGAAGGTCATCGAGCCTACAAAGTAAGACTGATGATGGTGCAATTTATAAAAGAAACTCCTGGCACCTAAAACCGACAGCCAATTCTACAGAGCTGGCCACAGAGGCACCAGAGCCAGGAACAGAAAATCCAGACACTGTTGGGCAGCCATCACCTATAGACCAGTCACCAGTCGCTGTAGGGCAGCTGTCACCTATATCACCAGCAAAACCCACACTGACTGTGTCGAGTCCAGAAATACAGCAGCTACTGACAGCTCCTCAAACTCGAAGTACTCGCAGTGGCCGGCTAATCATCACGCCTGCTAGATATCGCTGATAGGAAGGATGACATGGAAGCATGGAACGCATCCTTAACGCCGGCCGGAGGTCTCCCGCGTTTTCCATCTGTCACTGTCATTATTGTCAATACATGCATGATGATGCAATGTACAATGTTCTTGTTAATAAATCTTATATATCTCAATAAAAGTATTATTTATTATCACAAAAAGGTTGATCAGATACCGCATTGTAACGAAAATTGCATGCAAGTTCTTGCTAGTCTAAACCTCGCTTTGGGATTATACAGAGCAACTTGTACTATGGGACCAACCACGAAATCGCGAAATAAATCGCGAAAAATAGTTTTCAGGGTTGGTCCTATAGTAAAAGTTGCTCAGTATAATCCTAAAACCTTCCTGACAACGGAAATGCACTTATTTTTTAGCCACCTTGTATCTCGATGCGAAAAAATTGTGAAAATTTGCATGCGTGTAGCTTTTCAATACTTCCTTTTTACTAGTACAAATAAGTTTTAAAAGAAGTTTTGTGTTTTAGCTTATAATTTTTTTTAATTATAATATGTTATTATGATTATACATTCTATTTAAATATTAGGCTATTTTTCAATTACCAGCCGAGTATATTTTTCTACATATTACAATATAATACTGAAAGCGAGCAAAAGTGGCAAAAAATATTAATTAATATATTAGATTTTTAGGGTTCCGTATCCAAAGGGTAAAAAAGGGGCCCTATTACTAAGACTCCGCTGTCTGTCTGTCTGTCTGTCCGTCTGTCTGTCACCAGGCTGTATCTCATCGACCGTGATAGCTAGACAGTTGAAATTTTCACAAATGATGTATTTTTGTTGCTGCTATAACAACAAATACTCAAATACTAAAGAGTACGGAACGACTCTCACTTGGCCTGTTTTTTTTACCCTTTAGGTACGGAACCCTAAAAATGCTACAGAAAAATACATATACAACATACTTGCATATGCATACATACTTATACCAGAAAGCATATACCTAACGATATTTTGCTGGCATGTAGTTCGTACATAGGTAATACTAGAATCCTGATAGTTCCATTAAACTAAAAACAGTTATTATAATTTATTTCCAATTCGCCATATACTCCCGGTGCATTAAAATGACTGGAGATATAAACCCGCATTTACCTAGATTTTAATCCCGGGTTTCCAGTAAAAAGCGGGCAGCCATTTTAAATTACTTCTCTGTATGCGTTTTTCATTAAATTTATCTACGTGCAATATTTTCACGCAATTTTATTAAAGTCACGTATCCACTATATTTATCTGCAAGCTGGAATTAATTGGGCATGTTGGTCGTGTTCTAAGAGATGCAGATTTTGTAATAAATACTCCACGGTTATTTATTGGTTAATGTTATCTCTGTAAATAAATAAATAATAAATAAATATTATATTAATAACGGGTCACTCACGTATTTTAAGTCGAAAAACGCTCGACATGTTTCACTCCGTACCGAGGAGTGTCATCAGGAGCTCAACACATGAACATGAACATGAGCGTTTTTCGACTTAAAATACGTGAGTGACCCGTTATTAATATATTTAATATATCTGTGTCTCACGGAAGTTTTGTTATTAATAAATATTATAATTATAAAACAATCTTACACAAACCGACCTAGTTAGCTCAATAAAGCATGACTCACGTTATACCGGACCGGGTCCGGGCCGGAGCTTCCGGCGCTTCGTTTTCTGTGGAAAGCATCACGTAATCACCGGCTATCTGTCATAGAAAAGTAAGCGCTGGAAGCTCCGGCCCGGACCCGGTCCAGTCTAACGTGAGTCATCCGTAGGCTTGTGTTGTGGGTACTATAGATGTCAATGTTTATAATATAAAGATATATAAATAAATACTTAGCGCCACTTTCACCATCCCACTAACCCGGGGTTAACCCGTTAAACCGTTAACTCAGTGTCAAATTGTACTGTTAACCATGGTAACTACAAGTTTAACCGGTTAACCCCGGGTTAGTGGGATGGTACAAGAGGCACTAAAAGGCGTTTTTGAGGATTAATATAGAAACATTTTGTCAGTTTCCGAGAAAATACGATGGAAAACAATTATGCACTACATCTGTACCTACTTGATAGACATGTAAATGAGAATACGTACAGTTGGCAATAAAAGTGTGTTTCACAAAAAATGATTATTACTTAAGGTATAACAAGCAAATATCAAGATTTTGGGAGATCTTGATATAGGGTGGGACCTCACGGTTTCACGGCTTCGGCGGCTTTGCCGTGAGGCCCATTTAAAACGCCTTAATTCACTAGCTTTCCTGGGTGCCATGCTTCAAAACTTTTATCACCGAATAATGCAAGTTTACCCTAATTGTAGTTTAGTCAGCCTCAATAGTAGCGAATTTCATTACGCATCAAAAGAATCTACCATTATTTGACAACATGACAAAGTCACGAGACAAAAAATATCAATAAAAGCAATATCGAATATCAATAGTTTTTATCGCGTATATATATATATCTTTACTTGAAAATAATTGTAGTGTATAACTAGCCTTATGAACCGATTTTGCATGTACAACCAGCCTTAAAGTTTGTAGTCGATGATTGTTCATTATTTTAGTATGTGGGTATTTTTGCACTTTGTAATTTTTTCCTCAGCCACCCGTTGACCACGAACGCTGTAAAGGGTTCGAAAGGTCGGGATGTATTATAAATTCAATATACGTGATATAATCCGTTTTCATAGTTTTATTTCATGAGTAACTATCGCGGTAACCGAAGACAATATTAAAAGCAATATCGTTAAATATCCCTAACCCCACCCGAATCCGAACATTTAAGGAATTTCATGAGAATTTTTGCATAATTCCTTGAGTTTTACGCAAGGCGAGCGGGCCTAATACATTTTATCTCAGCCCATTATAAAAAACTTCTAATCCGTACTAACTATGAGTAACGGAGGGTCTTGGTAAAACTGGTGGTAAAAGAGAGGGTTTGGTAGAGAGTTGGAATAATAGGCCTTATTAACATTACAAGCTTTTATATATAGTTAAGATTAAATAAGAGGTTTAAAGTACAATATAACCTAAGTACTTAAGAGGATTTTGAAGGGACCACGGATAGTGCTGGGGCTTTGGTGTAGGGTTAAAACCGGTGGTAGTTTCTGACATTCATAAGTGCATTATGAATTCTAAATTAAAGAATAAAAGCTTTCGCTTTCATTTTCACGTATTATATGTCATTCTCCGGGTCTCAAACTATCTCCATTTCTCCATACCAAATTTCATGTATACAAAGAATTTTATTTCAGTAAGTACCATTTTGTACCTTGTCACAGTGACAATCAATATGAAAGTCGCAAATACCTCATACCAAAGATAGATATAACTCCGTAATAGATGGATACAGTCTAAGGAAAAAACGTGCCTCGAAAATCAAGAAAATTTGATTCTCGTTCAGAGGGCGCTACTAGTTTTGGCCTACAGTCGTATAGATGGCGTTGACGGTTTCGTTTGTTATTTAACAATTTTAACGCATATCAGTGAAAGAACATGGGTCAAAATCATAAAAATAATTAATGCAAATAAAAAAAATCATTTATCTATATTTACATACATTCTGTCGTATTTTTATAAATCTTCATTTTTAGTTTTAAAGTGTGTCGACAGATGGCAGTGAATTTACTGGGGTTACAAAATTTACTATGACAGTACCGCTCTAGTATAAGTTACTCTATGCTCATACTATGCTCACTGTGACAAAGTACGAAATGGTAGGTACTGAAATTTAATTCCTTGACCTATCGGTTCAGCGATTTAGGCTTGACGAGGACAGACAGACAGACAAAGTTACTTTCGCATTTATAAAAGGATTAAAAGGGATGCTCAAAGAAAAAAAAAATCGTAAACAATTTAAGGCGCGAAACCCTTTGACGACCGGTCTGGCCTAGTGGGTAGTGACCCTGCCTGTGAAGCCGATGGTCCTGGGTTCGAATCCCGGTAAGGTCATTTATTTGTGTGATGAACACATGCAGATATTTGTTCCTGAGTCATGGATGTTTTCTATGTATTTAAGTATTTGTATAAGTATTATATATATCGTTGTCTGAGTACCCACAACACAAGCCTTCTTGAGCTTACCGTGAGACTTAGCCAATTTGTGTAAGAATGTCCCTATAATATTTATTATTTATTTATTATTATTTATAAACCCACACACTAGTTGAACTCGCACTTACCCGGTTTCTATTTTATATAACGACGACAAATATCTTTATACCGCTTTAAAGTGCTATAATAAATTGCCTTAGCATATAATACGGCATATGACGAGATAAGCTGGCTAGCATAAATAATACGTGTGCATAAAAATATTCATGCTGCACTTCTGCTTAAGCGCTAGAGCAGAGCGCTTATTTTTCTTTTTATGGTTTCGACTTTCGTGTTTGTTTTTCGCATTTTGTTTAGGTTATATTTTTATTTTTACCACATTAATATATGAACTAGAGTAGAACCAACGATATTTAGGATGGCCAACAGGACGGCGTTCAGTTGATCGGCCATATAGGCCGAGCAAAGTGGCGTTCTCTTGTCATGGTGGAGGAGGTGGAGGCAAGTAAAGTAATAAATATAAGAGCCTCGGTAGAGAGTATCATTTCGTTCCATTTGGAGTTGAAACTCTAGGTCCATGGGGTCCCAGCGCGCACAAGTTGTTTGCAGAAATCGCGAAGCGTCTGGTTGACGTAACTGGTGACCGAAGAGCTGGCGACTTCCTCGCACAACGTATCAGCATTGCGATACAGCGAGGAAATGCCGCCAGCATCCTTGATACAATGCCTCAAGGGCCTATGTTAGATTTAAGCTAGTTATTAATTTTTCCCCTCACTAGCTCGGAAAGCCGTCTTTTATCCTTTAAAACAAGCGGGGAAAAACGCATTTTATCCACTAGTGGGGAAAGTAATTTGACCTTGGATGGAGCGTGTTTAAGTAGCTTGACAGATAACAAAACGTAAAACGCTCATAATAATGGTTCGTTCGATATTAATTATCATTAAATAAATGGTTTGAGAATTTAATAAAAAATACCAGATTTAGCTTTATTTAATGATTTTAAGTCATAAACCTTAAAATTCCATAATAAACGTTTGTTTTTTAATAATTATGTTAAATATAATTCTGAACGCACAAGTTAAGTCGATGCAATTTCAAAACGCATCATTGACATTTCATACGTCAGAAATGTCAACATTGTCAACAAAATTTTTACTTAAAAACTTCTCACGTAAAAGTACAGAATTTCCAGTTTATTGTTATAATATCGTAAAAAAATGAGTGATTCCAGTCGATGAAGATGATCTAACGCCTGTGGATGTTGCACTTGCACTTTCCTCGCTATAGTGAGGGGAAAAGTTTTGTATTACACACGGGTGCAAATGTATTTTACTTCTCGTGTGTTAAAACACTCGCGGGTAAAATACAACTTTGCACCCTTGTATAACAATAGTTATTTGTTATACAAGGGTGCAAAGTTGTATTTTACCCGCGAGTGTGGAATTGAAACATGAGTAAGCGAAAGGATTCTATAGTTGAACCACGAGCGAAGCGAGTGGTTCTAAAATAGAATCCTGAGCGTAGCGAGTGTTTCAACACACGAGAAGTAAAATACATTTGCACCCGTGTGTAACACAAAACTTTTCCCCTCACTATAGCGAGGAAAGTGCAACATCCACAGGCGTTAGATCATCTTCATCACTGGAATCACTCATTTTTTTACGATATTATAACAGAAAACACTAGAAATTCTAATTTTTACGTGAGTCGGTGAGAAGAACAGTAAAACTTTTGTTGACAATGTTGACATTTCTGTTCTGACGTATGAAATGTCAACGATGCGTTTTGAAATTGCATCGACAACTTGTGCGTTCAGAATTATATTTAACATCATTATAAAAAATCTAACGTTTCTTATGGAATTTTAAGGTTTATGACTTAAAATTATTAAATAAAGCTAAATTTGGTATTTTTTATTAGATTCTCAAACCATTTATTTAATGATAATTAATATCGAACGAACCATTATTATGAGCGTTTTACGTTTTGTTATCTGTCAAGCTACTTAAACACGCTCCATCCAAGGTCAAATTACTTTCCCCACTAGTGGATAAAATGCGTTTTTCCCCGCTTGTTTTAAAGGATAATAGACGGCTTTCCGAGCTAGTGAGGGGAAAATAACTATTGTTTACGTAGTACCACTGTATATATCTTGTATGTAAATAAAGAGTTTAAAAAAAGTAAGTAAAGTAGGACCAAGTTGACTCTGTATGGCATTTGCAATGACCAAGTATGGCAATGTCATCATTAACCACATACTTAAGATATATTATGAATGACTTTTGCCACTATAAAGATAATGAGATGTAATTAAAGTACGTACATATTGCAAGTTACATGAATACTTGTAAGAAAATAAAATAAATAAAGTTTTATTTCAGGCAACACGGCAAAAGGTTATTTATTATGTGATACTATAAACAAAAAAAGAAGAAAAAACAATCTTAACTTAAATAGTAATTTCATAGCTTTCGAATTTCGATATTGTAAGGTAACGTTTTTGAAATAAATAAAAATCTACAAAATTCGATCAAAATTGACACTTGGCGCGCATGATCTTTCCCGTTCTTTCTTGCGAAATGTGACAGAGACAGCGGCAAACCGATGGAACGGCCTTAAACCTCCTTCCCGTAGTTACCCGGTTATACCCGGGTACCATCTTACAAAGCCTCTCCTTCCGATACCTATATCTAACTATATTCAATATGATCCTCTTAACCTCACATAAAAAAGGTTTATTCCGCTTAACACCTCCTTTCCAACTAACGACATCCGGTTATACCCGGGTACCGGCTTTTGTTAAACTGACTTATATAGCTATTACTCGTTATCCCACAGGAATATCGCAAAATATCCCGAATATCCCATCCCGTCCGGTGAGATAAGGCATTTGTAAAGGATTAGTTGCCATTTTAATACACATCACAAACCCGTATTATAAGGACTTAAAGTTCACTTTTGCTTAAAATAAGTGTAAATCGATTAGGGAGATTTTAATGCAGCCTACATATCCTTATTATAAAAATATAAGGTTCAGTTTTGCGTGAATGAAACGTATATAAAGGTAAGTGCGTTAAGCCAGGACTTAACCGTTAGTGGGTGAAGGATTCTCGGTTCTCATTAATCTAACAGTGTATTTTGTTCTGTAAAATGGATGTCACGTATCTGTTTTGCAATTCAGGGCTATCTTTTGACCGTTTAGACTTATTTTCAACCCACAATTCAAACAAAGGGTAACATAAATTAAGTGTATATTTGCCTGTACATGGGGCATTTTCTATGTAAATGGACCTTATTGTCGATGGCGCTTACGCCGCACAGCGTCGCGCGGCATTGTATTTATATCGGAGCATCGTTTATAATGGCGTAAGCGCCATCGACAATAAGGTCCCTTTTTATAGAAAATACCACATATGTTTTATTTAGCTTTTTTTGATTTTGACGTTTTCTTTTTGTTGAATAGAAGACACCCGGTTCTATCAAACTAATTTAAAATATGTTCCGGGAAAACACTTTTAGTGTTTTCTTTGTATTTTAAGTGCTTGTAACACATATGCCATAAAATACTATATAGGGCTGTACTTCTAGAGGTATGGTATATTTTCCATTATACATTGAATCTAAAGAGATCTTAAGAGAGTGAATTTTCATAAAATTAGGTATGGATTAGGATTGGGAAGCTGCATGCGATATCGCTGGAGTCGCAAGTGTCCATTACGATGTCGGCTAAATATCAGGCGTTTCACGCTTGTTCGTCACCTTCGTTTACATTGTATTAAAAATAAAGTAAAACTCATTTTATAAAAACAAAATCTGAAAAGTTAAATAAGTACGAGTACCTGACATTCGCAAAGCATTAAAAATGGAAGGCAAACACCGAAACATTTTTTAAATTCCGAATATCAACTTTGTTACAAAAAGCGCGCAACACACAAACAGCGTCCGACACTAGAAGGCAATCAAACGCACGATCCGTCATCACTGTCATCAGAGAAATAATTAACGACCGCGCCATTCCCATTATTTGATGAATTATTGGCTGAGGAAAACCAGGGGCCCTATTCGAGATGCACAACTGTCAGTTTCGGCTTCAACATCAGTTCAACAGTGGAATGAATCATTTGTTCATCAACTGTGGAAAGTATCATTTGGTACAACCAAAACTCATTCATTGAAAAAATTATTCAACAAAAATCAACTTTGTTTTCTTACTACTATACGGTTTAAAATGGCTCTGAACTCGGCGTGGTTCGGTTTGGTTTCGTTGTCACCTAACTGTGGATTGCTAATGTCAAATTTTGACATGTAATGATTTGTTCACTAGACTTTTTTGTCTATAGGCTTGGGCACCATCTTGGAGTTTTTGACGTGCAAAAGGGGAATTTGTAACATAGAGTAAAGATTTTTTTTTTCAGTACATAACTTTACAGAAATTAATGACATCTTGTAAGCGATAGATGAACTAATGCGCTGTGGACGACGCGGCGGCGAGTAGTGGAACTATACGTGACAATCTCCATCAATCAAAAAGGGACTACACTGCTGATGGTCGATAAAGGCTATTGTTAAATGAATTTTAACAGTACGAACACCTTATTGACAAGCGTTCTTTTTGTTGAACCCAGACCTACACGTCAAATAATGCTCGCTCCACACATTCTCCTATGAACGCTCAAAAATTGTAAAAAAAAATGAAACAAATTACTCGTCACCTCTCTCTCAAGCTGCCTATTTCTAAACCACGTTCATAAATCAAGTTGTCCCAACACATTTCGTAAACCATATTCAGAAAAGTCCGTTTTTTATTACTAGGTTCGTTAGGTAGCTTACAAATGCCCGCGAAGCGGGGCTCCGTCTAGTTAAATTGCGAGGGAAGTTTTATTTTTTTTTGTCCACAAATGTGCACGAAAAAGACCTTTACGTATATCTGATGGCGACTGTACAATTCTACAAAAACAGGCAAGAGTAGAATAGTTGTGTATTTAGGACAATCTTAACCTTTGGTATGCTTAGAAGCAAATCAGATTCCATATATATTCAACTTAAACATGAAGTTGTCTAGATTGCTATTTAAATAGCAATTTTTTGACGGGAGCATACGAAAGATTAACACGCACGCAACGAGCACGCAGTAAAAAAAAGATCAATAGCAATGTTAACCTTTTGAACGCTTTGTCATAAACAAAAACGTCACTGTCACGCCAAGATAACCGGCGCAAGCGAGCGAATGTAAACTTTACTTGAAAGTGTCAAGGTTACTTTGACAGCGTCAGCCATAACCGCTATAGTGGTCCTTGGCGCTGTGGGCACGACTAGTAACGACCACTTTAGGGGTTCTTGGCATTCATAGGGTTAAAATAAAATCAAAACTTTTTGCGTATATTATTTACTGTCATTATGAAGTAAGTACTTAAATACCTACCTATTGCGGTGCGTGCACACCAACACGCAATTTAGGACAATTTATTTATTTATTTAAAAATTTAAATCAGGCAACAATTACAAGTCACATATTACAAATACCTTACAGACTAACATATATAGATATATCTATATATATATATGCATTTTATAAACTTAAAAACCAAACACTATTTAGGCGACAAAACGGCGTGTATGCCAATCACTATGTCAAGTGTGAAGGAAAATTGATAATTAAACAATAGCATACTATTTGACTATGTACCGAGAATAATTTATTATTTAAACCGAAAACAGTAACAAATTACTTTTAGAGCGCTACCAAGTTACTTACGTTTATTATGAACTTAATTTACTAATAAATGATGTGTATAGTTGTGTGCAATCACTACATATAATTAATTTCACAATTTTAAGCTAAACGTTTAAGAATCCGTTATCGATTTTAGTCGCAAAAACGTAAAATTGATAGATTAAGTCGGTAAAATTATACAACGTTTGATACGTAATAGAAATAACAAGTTTCTATTAGCACGTCTTCTCATCTTGCCGTTTTACAGATCAATTTTTTGAAAACAGGTTCACTAAATTAGTAATGTTTTTTTTCTGTTGGACGTTTAGGTAAATGCGCGTAAAGCACTGATTTTGTCGCTCTTATTTGTAAATTTCGTAAAGTTTGGACTGCTAAAAATGGTAATTTTGTATTACACATATCCTGTACAGACTACATTTTTATTATTATGACTTTGAAGTAGTGTAAATGAAAGTTAGATGAAATCAATTTTCTCCAGAAATTACTTCAAAACAAGTGACAATTTCTCTGAAAATAGACATAATTTCAACGTAATTTTGATACTTCAATAATCTACAAAATTTGCTGAAACTATTCTTATACATTATTTTGTATAATTTACCATTTTATTTTTATGAATTTTTAAAAACTGCCCCTTCTCTTCATATATTACCAGTGACGCACGCTCGCGACCTCATTATTAAAACGCATGATGAGAATACGTGCTAATAGAAACCAATACTTGTTATTTAGATAATTACGTAACAAAAGGTGTACAATTTCAAAGACTAAAATCTATCATTTACATTTTTGATCTAAAATCGTTACCGGGCTCTGTCAATGGACTGGCATGAGTACATTTTTAGGGTTCCGTACCTCAAAAGGAAAAAACGGAACGCTTACTTATAGGATCACTTGTGCGCCTGTCTCTGTCTGTCCGTCTGTCACAGCCTATTATCATATCGTCGGGCCTACGGCCTTCGGCCTTCGGCCCGCCGTTTCGCTTGTCTAGGACATTTTTACTATTGGGTCGTGTTTAAGCTCCAACTTCCCCCTCTCGTGTGACGCTTCGGGCCTTCGGTCCTACGCGGAGCTCGGCCTTCGGCCTTCGACAGTATCAACCAATATGAAAGCACGTTATGCTCTATGGCAAATCGCAACGCCAGAAAACATGACGTATGAAAGCCACTAGGGATCTATTTACTCACTAGGAGGATATAACCAAACGTAATTTTCTGTACAGAGATCGATATAATTATGTTTTGTAGAAGATTTGGAGCTGAAACCTGACTACGGTAAACGATAGTAGTTCGCCCCGAACTGAGAACTCACTTTTCGAAAAACCTATAGAGAAGATTTATATGTACATATTATTTATATTTATCTACATCTGCTTAAGTACCTACTACATTTTCGACGCAATTGAACACAATATGTACAAATTCATAACACGTGCCGTTTCTTACAATTTTAACTACTAATTAATATGTAATATGGTAAAGGGCCACTTAAATCCCCAATTCTTATATCAATTTTCATTATGATCCGCGGGCTTAGCACGGTAGCATTTTTATCGCCTGTCACCATGCCTGTCACGTTCTAACAAGTATGTAAGTGCAAAAGTGGCAGGCATAGTGACAGGTGATAAAAATGCAACCATGCTGACACCGCAGGGCAAAAATTAAGGAATTCAAGATGGTGGCCATTATTTACAATTTTGACTTCGGATTACTATGACAAAGCCTTTCGAATCCTCAGATACATAGTTGGACCAAGATAAGTCTGCAACAATTTAAATAGCAAACGTAGTGCAAGTGTTATTTAAACGTCATAATTACATAGGAGTTTAATGTTTAAAATAACGCACTGCGTGTGCTACCAAAATCATTGCAAACTTTTCTTGGTCTAACTCTATACATTTTTTAACATGCTCATACCAAGAATAAAGAAATTCAAGATAGTGACCATGCTTTACAATTTTAACTAAGAATTCGTATAAGTATGTATTATCATTACAATATTAAGCGGCTTCTCAGATAACAAAACTTTCTGAAGAATGAGAACAAATTAAATTATTTATAGAAAATATTTTAATTTGTGACCATTCATAATGTCACATGTTGTGGAGTATACGAGTTACTGACACACTTTTACTGCTGACTGTACGAGACCTTTCTAATGAACCCAAACTCGATGTGTTTGTGTTTTTCCATAGAAGAGTTACGTTTGCTACTTATTCTGACTGGTTCATCAGATCAGCTCCATGTTAGCATATTATTGCATTGTCTTGGGAATTACGGATGTACTCCAAATTTCAACTGAATCAGACATCGGCAAGTGGTTCAAATTTAAGTTTCAAGATTTGAAGCACACACAAATACAAAGATAGTTTGGATATACGGCGTCAAGCTAAATAAAAGTGTGTAATAAAAATGTGTGAATTTTAAGAAATAATCATAATGGCCTGGGTAAACTCTGGAGGTTGATAGTTGATGTAGATGTCGTTGTCTCCGGATGACGACCAAAAGCATCTGGTTGGGTAATACGGGCGGACGGGCATGCCGGAAGAGTCATCCTGTTCTGTATTCATCGTCATTCGTCATTACGTCCCTGTAAAAATAGTTATTTGTTATACAAAGGGGTAAAGTTCTTGTTTAACTGCTTGTGCTAATATTGATACCCGAGCCAGCGAAAGACATCGAAATGAAACCACGAGCGTAGCGAGTTCGATAAGTTTGATAAGTGGAATCTTGAGCGTTGCTAGGGTGTCAAGGCCTCGTGCCGTAACAAATTTTACCACCAAGTGAAACACAAGATTTTGTCACCACACCAACGCAAGGAAAATACTAACTGAAAAATATCAAACAAAATCAAACCAAAATCATATCCAAATGAACGTTATACTAAACTTGTCATTCAAAATCATCATTTAAAAGTAAATTCTACCGGCTAACATAAGGAAACAACTCAAAATTTGCATCAGATTACTTTGCTTCACCAGTGGATAAAATGCAATTCATGAATTAAATAATCATTTATTTTGCCTCCCATAGAAGTGTTAGTAACAAAAACTTAAATACTAATGTTGTTTAACAGTTAATTACTTAATATGCCACTTTCTCATCAGTGTGCCTATTAGCCAAGGTGACCATTGTTTGTGCTACGACAACGAAATGCTTTGTGTCCCTCTATCACTCTTCCATATGACTGCGGTAGAGAGACAGCGTTTCGTTGTCGTAGCGAAAATGATTGTCTTGGCTAGGCACCCAGAGCAATGTTATATTCAATGCACAGTGCACATAGTGAAAACTGTTTTTTCTACATATAACGCTTCTTAAAAGCTTAGAGCGCTGGTGGCCTAGAGCGGAAAGAGCGTGTGACTTTCAATCCGGTCGCGGGTTCAAACCCCGGCTCGTACCTGAGTTTTTCGGAATATATGTACCAGTCACTTTTCGGTGAAGGAAAACATCGTGAGGAAACCGGACTAATCCTAATAAGGCCTAATAGTTTATTTACCCTCTGGGTCAGATGGCAGTCGCTTTCGTAAAAACTAGTTCCTATGTCAATTCTTGGAATTAGTTGCCAAGCGGACCCCAGGATCCCATGAGCCGTGGCAAAAGCCGGAACAACGCCAGGAAGATGATGAACGTTTCTTTAAAAAAATATGTTCCCTGTAGCCCTACTCAAAATTTAAGAGTACTTAAGTATCAAGATTATAGTACAGATGTACACATACCAACACTAACACATATTAAATGAATCTATTTTTTTTAAGTAAAGAATTATGTACAATATTGTCAAGGAGGGTAATGTAGCAACTGTATGTATGTATGTAAAAATTATACAACACAACATTAAAAAATGATACTCACTTCTTCCCGATTTGACGAGCAAACACGGCCTGCCATTACATCGAGCAATCTTATAAGAGCATCATGCTGCCTTGACATGTGCTGTAGCAGGCTGTTGGTCGTGGTTTGATACTGTTTGAACTGCTCATCACGTGAGGTTATGAGCCTCACAACCTGCTCATGAAGCCGAGTGTTGTGGGCTTCATGGGACGTGATGAGCAGTTCCATGTTCCGCGCGACGCGGGGCATAGCCTGCCCCAATGTAGCGTCGTTGGCCGCATGGCGACGCTCAAGGTCTTGGATTGACGCTTCTGCCGTTTCTAGGGCACTAAGGGCAGGGTATGCTGTAATAAAAATAATTAGGTACATAACTCGTACAACTACTAAGGTAGTGGCACTGTGGCACCAATACACAAATGACTAAGCGATGGCCCCAACTTTTTTTTTACATGATTCAGCCCATAATCCAACCTAATTAACTACCCTAACCTAATTAACCTACTCCCAATCCTTTAATTACTAAACAACATTTTAGTAATGAATATGCTTGTGCCGCACATTGGTGGCATCCCGCCTTAAAGTTGCTATGTGTGATTGAAAACTAATATATATTAAAAATCCGGCCAAGTGCGAGTCGGACTCGCGCACGAAGGGTTCCGTACTTAAATATTTATTTTATTCAGTTTTTAGTATTAAATTTGTTGTTATAGCGGCAACAGAGATACATCATCTGTGAAAATTTCAACTGTCTAGATATCACAGTTCATGAGATATAGCCTGGTGACAGACGGACAGACAGACAGATAGACAGTCCACTGTTTAAGTTATAGGGTCCCGTTTTTTACCCTTTGGGTACAGAACCCTAAAAACATAAAAACACGCAATCGTCGACATTCCGAGCTTTTTAAAGTATGTTCTCAAGCTCTGCATACATTTGAGAGTCTGACCGGAAAGAAAATTATTTTTATGAAATTATTTATTTTTATGTTTTTTTAGATAGTCGCACTACTGTATATA
>NC_086061.1:12772646-12775146 GCF_947568885.1 Cydia strobilella
GTTTTCAGTTAGGTTAGGTTTTCAGTTAGGTTAGGTTTTGAGTTAGGTTAGGTTTTGAGTTAGGTTAGGTTTTGAGTTAGGTTAGGTTTTGAGTTAGGTTAGGTTTTGAGTTAGGTTAGGTTTTGAGTTAGGTTAGGTTTTGAGTTAGGTTAGGTTTTGAGTTAGGTTAGGTTTTCAGTTAGGTTAGGTGTTAGGTTAGGTTAGGTTATGTTAGGTTAGGTTAGGTTAGGTTAGGTTAGGTTAGGTTAGGTTAGGTTAGGTTAGGTTAGGTTAGGTTAGGTTAGGTTATGTTAGGTGTTATGTTAGGTGTTAGGTTAGGTTTTTTTTTTTTTTTTTTTGGATACGGATCATAATGCATTTGTTATTACGTTGATACTCTCGCAGCAAATTTTTAAATAAAATACATCCAAGAAATGTTGTAAGCACATTTAATGCTCTATAATTCGCTTCAACCGCGAGCGCGCAAATTTTGCGCTCTAGCGGCGCGCATGCGCGCAGGAAGGGAAGGATGGATGCGCGCGCGCGCATGAATATGTTTTTGAGATGTGTTTTAAAATAGAGTATTATTATTTATTTGCACTTTGTTCCCAGTTTACGCGTTTTATTACTGAAACGTGACAGACGGGAAAAATATTGATATCTTTGCCCCCACCACCGGGAAAGTGCACACGCCGTATAATATTGACTTGCACAGATTGTCAATTGTCTCCAATTCGAGACAGATAACGTTCCCGATTGGTTGACACATTGAAAATAAATCTGTGCGAGGAAATTGGTTGTATGTATATTATTCCTATACGTGTGTGGCGAGGGATAGATCGGATGATAATCCGATTTAAAAAAAAATTTACACGGTAATACGGTTTTGAATGAAACACTCTCACAGTGTGTCTTATCATTGTGTGTTTGTTGGTTCATCAACCGTATTGGTTGAGGGTTTTAATAATAAACTAGCTCTCTAATACCGGGCGACCGAGATAAATCGACGAAGAACGACTATGTTAAAAGAATCTAAAGTAATAAAAAAAAATAGTGAGATTTTAATGTCTGGTCGTGGAAGAACGTTCGATTACATCGGCGCGATGAAACAAACACCACTGTGTGTGCGTGTGCGCGCTTTTTTCACTCACCAGCTACCGCTACCTACCTACCGGGTAAGTAAGTAATAGTAGTGGTAAGTAAAAAATACCCCACCAGTCTACTATACGCCACGCCAATTTCGGTACATCCGAATGGCGTGTTGTCTCGTATACGACTCGTGTCTCACGCGTGCAGTCAGTCTCCGTCGTCTATATATGATGATAATAATACACCAAATATATGAATGATGTGATGATATGACGCACGCGTTAGCGCTAGTGTTTTGCGTCTCTAAACAAGACTCGCACGAACACGGCAGCTCCCTGGTTGATCCTGCCAGTAGTTATATGCTTGTCTCAAAGATTAAGCCATGCATGTCTCAGTGCAAGCCGTATTAAGGCGATACCGCGAATGGCTCAATATATCAGTTTTGGTTCCTTAGATCTTACTCAGTTACTTGGATAACTGTGGTAATTCTAGAGCTAATACATGCAATCAGAACTCTGACCAGTGATGGGATGAGTGCTTTTATTAGATCAAAACCAATCGGCGGAGGGCCTCGCGTCCGAAGTCGTAACATTTTGATGAATCTGGATAACTTTTGCAGATCGCACGGTCCAGTACCGGCGACGCATCTTTCAAATGTCTGCCTTATCAACTTTCGATGGTAGTTTCTGCGACTACCATGGTTGTCACGGGTAACGGGGAATCAGGGTTCGATTCCGGAGAGGGAGCCTGAGAAACGGCTACCACATCCAAGGAAGGCAGCAGGCGCGCAAATTACCCACTCCCGGCACGGGGAGGTAGTGACGAAAAATAACGATACGGGACTCTTACGAGGCCTCGTAATCGGAATGAGTACACTTTAAATATTTTAACGAGGAACAATTGGAGGGCAAGTCTGGTGCCAGCAGCCGCGGTAACTCCAGCTCCAATAGCGTATACTAAAATTGTTGCGGTTAAAAAGCTCGTAGTTGCATTTGTGCTACGCACTGTCGGTGCGATTCATCCGAATCGATACTGACACGTTTGCGGAGCATATCGTCGGTGAATCGTATGTAAAAGTACGGTTCAATATAAAAATCCTATCGCGATGCTCTTCAGTGAGTGTCGAGGTGGGCCGACAATTTTACTTTGAACAAATTAGAGTGCTCAAAGCGGGCTCAAAATGCTGCTTGAATATTTCGTGCATGGAATAATAGAATATGATCTCGGTTCTATTTTGTTGGTTTTCAGAACTCCGAGGTAATGATTAATAGGGATAACTGGGGGCATTCGTATTGCGACGTTAGAGGTGAAATTCTTGGATCGTCGCAAGACGAACATCAGCGAAAGCATTTGCCAAAGGTGTTTTCATCAATCAAGAACGAAAGTTAGAGGTTCGAAGGCGATTAGATACCGCCCTAGTTCTAACCGTAAA
>NC_086061.1:12782646-12785146 GCF_947568885.1 Cydia strobilella
TAGGTTTTGAGTTAGGTTAGGTTTTGAGTTAGGTTAGGTTTTGAGTTAGGTTAGGTTTTGAGTTAGGTTAGGTTTTCAGTTAGGTTAGGTGTTAGGTTAGGTTAGGTTATGTTAGGTTAGGTTAGGTTAGGTTAGGTTAGGTTAGGTTAGGTTAGGTTAGGTTAGGTTAGGTTAGGTTAGGTTAGGTTATGTTAGGTGTTATGTTAGGTGTTAGGTTAGGTTTTTTTTTTTTTTTTTTTGGATACGGATCATAATGCATTTGTTATTACGTTGATACTCTCGCAGCAAATTTTTAAATAAAATACATCCAAGAAATGTTGTAAGCACATTTAATGCTCTATAATTCGCTTCAACCGCGAGCGCGCAAATTTTGCGCTCTAGCGGCGCGCATGCGCGCAGGAAGGGAAGGATGGATGCGCGCGCGCGCATGAATATGTTTTTGAGATGTGTTTTAAAATAGAGTATTATTATTTATTTGCACTTTGTTCCCAGTTTACGCGTTTTATTACTGAAACGTGACAGACGGGAAAAATATTGATATCTTTGCCCCCACCACCGGGAAAGTGCACACGCCGTATAATATTGACTTGCACAGATTGTCAATTGTCTCCAATTCGAGACAGATAACGTTCCCGATTGGTTGACACATTGAAAATAAATCTGTGCGAGGAAATTGGTTGTATGTATATTATTCCTATACGTGTGTGGCGAGGGATAGATCGGATGATAATCCGATTTAAAAAAAAATTTACACGGTAATACGGTTTTGAATGAAACACTCTCACAGTGTGTCTTATCATTGTGTGTTTGTTGGTTCATCAACCGTATTGGTTGAGGGTTTTAATAATAAACTAGCTCTCTAATACCGGGCGACCGAGATAAATCGACGAAGAACGACTATGTTAAAAGAATCTAAAGTAATAAAAAAAAATAGTGAGATTTTAATGTCTGGTCGTGGAAGAACGTTCGATTACATCGGCGCGATGAAACAAACACCACTGTGTGTGCGTGTGCGCGCTTTTTTCACTCACCAGCTACCGCTACCTACCTACCGGGTAAGTAAGTAATAGTAGTGGTAAGTAAAAAATACCCCACCAGTCTACTATACGCCACGCCAATTTCGGTACATCCGAATGGCGTGTTGTCTCGTATACGACTCGTGTCTCACGCGTGCAGTCAGTCTCCGTCGTCTATATATGATGATAATAATACACCAAATATATGAATGATGTGATGATATGACGCACGCGTTAGCGCTAGTGTTTTGCGTCTCTAAACAAGACTCGCACGAACACGGCAGCTCCCTGGTTGATCCTGCCAGTAGTTATATGCTTGTCTCAAAGATTAAGCCATGCATGTCTCAGTGCAAGCCGTATTAAGGCGATACCGCGAATGGCTCAATATATCAGTTTTGGTTCCTTAGATCTTACTCAGTTACTTGGATAACTGTGGTAATTCTAGAGCTAATACATGCAATCAGAACTCTGACCAGTGATGGGATGAGTGCTTTTATTAGATCAAAACCAATCGGCGGAGGGCCTCGCGTCCGAAGTCGTAACATTTTGATGAATCTGGATAACTTTTGCAGATCGCACGGTCCAGTACCGGCGACGCATCTTTCAAATGTCTGCCTTATCAACTTTCGATGGTAGTTTCTGCGACTACCATGGTTGTCACGGGTAACGGGGAATCAGGGTTCGATTCCGGAGAGGGAGCCTGAGAAACGGCTACCACATCCAAGGAAGGCAGCAGGCGCGCAAATTACCCACTCCCGGCACGGGGAGGTAGTGACGAAAAATAACGATACGGGACTCTTACGAGGCCTCGTAATCGGAATGAGTACACTTTAAATATTTTAACGAGGAACAATTGGAGGGCAAGTCTGGTGCCAGCAGCCGCGGTAACTCCAGCTCCAATAGCGTATACTAAAATTGTTGCGGTTAAAAAGCTCGTAGTTGCATTTGTGCTACGCACTGTCGGTGCGATTCATCCGAATCGATACTGACACGTTTGCGGAGCATATCGTCGGTGAATCGTATGTAAAAGTACGGTTCAATATAAAAATCCTATCGCGATGCTCTTCAGTGAGTGTCGAGGTGGGCCGACAATTTTACTTTGAACAAATTAGAGTGCTCAAAGCGGGCTCAAAATGCTGCTTGAATATTTCGTGCATGGAATAATAGAATATGATCTCGGTTCTATTTTGTTGGTTTTCAGAACTCCGAGGTAATGATTAATAGGGATAACTGGGGGCATTCGTATTGCGACGTTAGAGGTGAAATTCTTGGATCGTCGCAAGACGAACATCAGCGAAAGCATTTGCCAAAGGTGTTTTCATCAATCAAGAACGAAAGTTAGAGGTTCGAAGGCGATTAGATACCGCCCTAGTTCTAACCGTAAATATGTCATCTAGCGATCCGCCGACGTTACTACAATGGCTCGGCGGGCAGCTTCCGGGAAACCAAAGATTTTGGACTCCGGGGGGAGTATGGTTGCAAAG